>NC_052115.1:6052215-6099315 GCF_012273895.1 Zerene cesonia | reverse complement strand
AAGATTGGCTCAGAATTTCTCTCAATAGGGAGATGTGGACTGAGGGAAGAGAGGCCTTTGCCCAGCAGTGGGACAGTCGTGGCTAATAAAAAATAAAAAAAATAATATATCTAGTACTTCCATGATGTTGTTTGAATTATGACTTTAAATACAAAAAGAAAGCATAATAGGCCTTATTCATAAAAAATGGTTATACGCAGATTTTTGATATAAAAAAATTAATCCATACACAGGGCGCCATACCTATCATATTTCAATATTTTCAAGAAAGGTCTATACGTGTTATGTGCTTCATTTCAACACGCGGGTCATAAAACAGGGAAGTATAAAAAGTTCACCATAGCTGCTCGTCATGCTCTGAAGGAATTCCCGCCAATACTTCACAATGGAGTCCCCAAATCCCTTTTATAGCCTTTAAGCCGGGACGATCTGCGTCTATATCGCTATAATATTCTTCCGTTGTTCATGATAGGTAAATTTAAAAAATGTTATTTAATAAAATTGCGCTTATAGAGCTGAGACGTGGCGAATTGGGTAGTAATTATAATCTCTTCATTACATTCATATGTTGAATATGTATAAACAATATCTTTAATATAAATAATAATGTAAAGTTTAGTTTTGTTGCTTTGTTTGTTTGATCGCGCAAATCTTAAGAACCTACCTGGGTGATATAGAAGTACTACGAAGCCGGAACGGATCGCTAGTAGTGCAATATGATATGCTATAAATAATGTCTTTCAGTAATTATTTTGTAATTTTTGTAATTAATTATTTTGCCCATTTCAATAGCAAGCATATGTCGCCATTTTTAGATTCACGATAAACTTAATCAGCATTTAAAACTAGGATAGCATTACAAGTAGATTTAATACTACTTAATAAATAAACCTAAATCGAATTTACCAATCCTATATACCGCATTGTTTAACTAAGATTAATTTGTCTGTAAATATGTATTTTAACATCTGTCAATTTAGTTATCTGGATTAAAATATGTATTTTACACTTATTTACTCTTGTCTCAATATTTTCACACGCAGAGAATAATATCTTCTTATATCATATCATATCTTCTATTCATATTAAATCAAATTTTATTTTCTATTGATTGAAAACTATATCTCACATGTGAATTATCTGTAGAATAACTAAACCGAACCGATCGCACCCATCGAACGTTTATTCGAGCGTGATCGCTAGCTTGTTAGCTTCATATCGACTCATGGACGATAGCGGGGGTGAAGTTAGGGACGGGATGCACGGCATCGGCGGGTCGAGCCGAACGTTCAGTGACCTGCGCGGCGCACGGCTCGGCGTACGCAAAACAAAATGTCCGCCAGAGACCTTGCATTCTCGCGCAATTTAATCAAACGCTTCATAGCCCTGTACAAAGAATCACCATGTCTATGGAACAGAAAGTGCATCGCGTACAAACATAAACAAAAGAGGAACGAAGCGATAGCCCGCTTGACTGAATTAGTACGCAAGCACGACCCTACCGCGACCAAGGTGCATGTGTTGAGGAAGATCGAGAGTATGCGCGCATGTGTGCGTAGGGAATATAAAAAAGTACAGGCCAGTATTTCGCGCGCGAAATGCGATGACGATGTGTACGTGCCGCATCTGTGGTATTATAAGTTGTTGTCTTTCGCGTTTACTGATGAATCCGATGATAATAAAATGAAGGTTGAATTTGAAGCTGTAAGTATCATAAAACGATTATCCACAGATTATTCATTGTAGCGGCAAGCACAGATTAAAAACTAAAAAAAATAATAAGTGTATTTATTTATTTAAATAAATAAAAAAATGGTGATTTATGATATCTTATCCATCATTCGCTAATTTGATTGTAAATTGATTAAATTCATTAGAATCCCATTGAGTCGTTCTAATCAATCAATTTTCTCTGGTAATTTGAAACAATCGCACGAAACAATTTATATGGAAATCTGCTTTAATCTGGATTTATGTGTTCTCTTTGACAATTGTGATTTGAACGCTATTTTATAGGTATCTATTAAATTGGGCGTATTAAATTTATGTTTGGGAAAGTTAATTGTATTATTGATTTGACCTGTACGCTGTACTACTACAACGATTCCAACCATTGTAGATATATTATATTAAATTGTCTCTTTCGGTACATACTGGATAAGTTTTTCATTTGAGATATATGTATTATACGAATTATTAATAATAGGTAAGTATCTATTAAACTAAGAATATGAAGTTTGATTTATTAGCCTTTTTTAAATCTTTATGTTATTACATCAGTCATGTATAATTTATTTTTAGAATAGTAACCACGAAGTTACCACGATATCTTTGAATATCCCCCTGTCATTTTTCTCGAAAAATCCAAACCGATCTTAATTTAGCAAATTTGACCGGAAAATTCACGCCCCTACAGTCTCAGTCGAATTAATTCCGACCCTGGATGGATTTGCGGTCCAACAACTTTAGTGTAAAAACTAATCGGATAAACTTAACAAGAGCACTATATTCTTAAAACTTCTCTGCGAGCTCGCTCGATTCTGTGTAAGTATTTTCGCTTTTAGCACAACGGATTAAGACATTTCACTTTAGTTTAGTTTAAAATCATTTATATGTGATTTGAATAACCACGATTGATTGATTAAATGTTCTTATTACATTATTGGAATGAAATGCGTGATACATTATGACGTGTGATATAAAATGGAAGACATAGAATGTCGGTTAAACTCTTTAATTTAGGTAATGTGAACTCTTAAAACTGTACCTCTTCTTTCATTTTAAAATATTTATGAAATAAGCGTACGATGAATATATTTATGGGATATTATTCTGAACGAAAAAGGGACGAGGTAACAGTATAAAAAGGGAAGGGACTAAATTCTAGCATTAAAATGTGAAATTTCATAAAATTAGCATACGTCGGTGACGCGAATTCATATAATTTCCCCATTTCCCATACTAAAAAGTTCTCAACCTGGCTAAAGAAATTTAACTTCAAAATTCAGGTCCAAATCCATAATACTCACAAGGATGCAGCTTTTGCGCCGCGATGTATTTTTCCAGCTTTCTCCGGAGCACGATTTCGGCGCCGTACCTGCCGACCGACCCGTTGTCCACAAGCAGAAAGTACGCGTGACGGTTGTTAAGTACTGCCAATTTTGATCTGAAACGAATCATTCTTGTAATCTAGTAGAAAATGAAAAATCTAGCATATAAGATTGTGGAAGAAAGAACAAAAAGATTGAAATACAGAATACATCCGCGATAAGGTTGACAAATGATTTCCATATGTGTGTATATTAGATAATTTTTTTTAGTTACTATCACATTTACGGATAGTTTCTTTCACTACGTATTAACTTTTTTTTTCCCATATTATTATTTTGCAATATTTACATGCCATTTATTTTTATCTTGCAACATTTACTTGTCAAAACCACGATAAGCAACAAATTATCGCAGTTATTATCAAAACAATTTTCTGCGACTCCCAACTATATTATTACATTCCATTGAATGTATTTAAGCATTTCAAAGTATTACAACTATCTTTCTAACAGTTTTTTGAATGCTTAGTCTAGCGCTGAAAAATAGTGAGAACGATAATAATAAATATTGATACCAGAGACAGAACAAAATGTATACTTGGTACCCTTTTCTGAATATTGATGATTTGTTGAACGGTGAAATATTATTTCACTGTTTGCCGGACTTTGCTTGGGGTCGCACTCTTAGGCACGAATCGACGTGGGAAATTAAAAATAAATATTTGATGGGGACCCAGATGCGGAACAAATAAATAGGATTTGTAACATTTCTATAAGCAATGTTACATTGTTTCTGGAACTTTCAAGTATTGTGGGCCTGAATAAATTTGCAGCTATGATTGATTTTGTCACGATATTTCTCGAGTTTGTGTTTAAAATTAATATAGTCATAGGAATATAACTTCTATAACAATATAACTTCTATAAATAGTTTCATACGTTTGTGCTTATTTAATAAAATTCACTTTTAGTGGTCTTAACCACGTTTTGGAATCATATAAGTGATTAAGGATACTAAAGTTAGTCACGTTTATTCATCATAAAACGTAAATAATATTTATCTAAGCCATATTGTGCTAAACTCAGTGTTAAAGATTCTTCTCATAACGGATATTTGTTTAGTTACTTCAGTTGAACCTACAAAAGACGATTTTAAAGTCACTTTAAAGTAGGTGAATGAGTTTTCAACTTTGATTTTATTTGCGAAGTTTAACCTCACTGCTGCTGGCAGGTTTCAATGAGTTTTAGTTTGATACATTTTGTTTAATTATTTTAGCCTATGTGTTTACTCAACCAAATAGTCAGGCTTATTAAGATAAAGTTCAGTGTAACCTTAGATAATTAAGTTTATTTAGCAAATTAGCTAAATTATGATAGGTCATTGAATCTGCCTACATACAACTTTGTGTAGGCGGATTTAAAGGAAGATATTAATATATGTTAAAATAACTCTTTGTATACAGAACTACAGAGTTTCATTTTAAATAAAATTCGTTATAAAAGCCATTAATTAGTAAAAACGATTATATCTGTAAATTAACATAAAAAATATTATTAACTTGATTTGTTTATAATTAAATTAATGCAGTCGTTATACATAAATGAAAGATGCAAAATTTTTTACTACAGCATTTTATTCAAACCTGCGTCTTATATTTATATCACATACTACCAGGTGGCTTTAAAAGTCTTATGATTTCTTATAAAAATGTCTCCATAATAGCCTCTCGGATGAAAATGGTATGACTTAACCATTTACCGTCCCTTAGGAAATTATTATGATGCGATTATCTATTACGATTTCCTAGGAAAGTGGTTGATAATGTATTAAATTCGTTGTATAAGATATGCTTTATTCCGAGGTCTTTCAAATACAATTTAAGATTTTCCTTAGCCACTTTTATAGTTTCACTATTTACTGGCTAAAATAATAGACAGTTAGAATCTCTCTGTACAATCTTCATACATTTAGGTAAGAGTGTATTGTGCCTTTAATTACTTTCAAGATCTAAATCTTCCAGAATATTCTTAAAGTTTATTTTACCAGCCAAGTCATCTAGCAAAACGACTACTTGCTAACCTTTATGCCATTAAAACTTAGAACAATTAACGATTCGCATCAAAGTAAATAATTACAGAAAGCTTTCTACGTTACTGATATAAAAACTATTTCAGTCACGTATAGTTTCTACTTTCTAAGGAATCACAGGAATGGACAATCGCTATTCCGAGAGCATTGCCATGTTTTGAGCAAATTGTATTTTTATGGCAATCCTGGCCGTGGAGTGAATTCTGAAATACAATTAATACGAATCCAAAATGATGGGCATTATTTATCAGTTCATCATTTTGGTACATATATACACAATTGTTTTATATAAAGAAAAGACTGATTAATTATTTAATTAATAACACAGATTTGGATGGATTTGATGATTGACGATTTGTGTAACTTTAAAAATACATAAATAAATTTATAAGTCAATCCCATTACTTATAAACCTTTTAAATTAAGCTTCAACTTCTTATTCCATTTTTTCTTCCTCATTTCGGTGAAACGATCAAATGAAATAAAAATTTCATATTGACTAATATATCAATGACAAATTGGAATCATAATATGAAAACCGATCTTTTTAGTACAAAATTGTCTATTTCCAGGAGGAAGATAGCGTTGAGAGTGATAATCCAGATGTATCGGAAGATACGTTCGAACCAGCTCCACATGTGTATACAGACTATGCCATTACCAGCAATGTACTTGGTGGAGTTCCAGATTCGAGCGTATATAAACACACTGAGGATGATAGCAAGAGAAAACAGCATTGCACCGAAGTTGATGATGAATATGACGCTATAGGTATGTTAATTGATATATAGTTATGTATTGTTCTCAATACAGCTATTTCATATTCATAGATAAAGAAAAATTATTGATAAATACACATTATGCGATGAGTCTCATAGTTGACTCACTAATTTATATTAAGCATAACATGAATACAACTGGGGAATTTATAGGGAATTAACCCTTTTACTTCTGGGCAATTCTTTTATCATTTTTACCGATAAGACGATATAACAGTAATCAATTAACAATGTGTACGTTTCTTGTCAAATCACACCTTGACAGGAGATGAATGGCCAAACATTTATTTCTTAAATAGTAATTAAATGATATCGTTGAATTCGTGAAAAACAAGTATTATTAATATTGAATTGTACATATTCGTTTTGATTCGGAAATACGATGCTGCCTAATTATAAATGGTTTTCATTAATACAACACTAATTTAAAGCTTCCTTAATTCCTCATTGTATTTTAAAGTTACAGATATTAATGATTAACACTGAATGTTGAAAATTAGTGCCTTTGTTTACACTCGGAATAGATTTATAATAATCATACACTAGAATGAATAAACCATAAACAAGGCATGATGTCTTACATTAAAAGTTATCACTGTCGCTTGAGTAAACGTTATGTAATGTTTTCATGGATGGTATTCTTTGGTCAATCTTCAGAGACCGCCAGCTCGTAAAATGTTATAGACAATTTAATGTCACATTCCAGATACAGTCTTTCCTTGTGTGAGTATTAGATGAGAAGTATATTAAAATCTTTCTTCCATTCTGTTCTCACTACTCGGAAAAAGGCTAGTGGAATGGACCTGTGGAATTTTTAACGATCATATTTGGTGTTTGTATAAAATCAATCGCGTTGCTTTCTTGGCTTATGGGACTACCTTTTAAGTGTAAAAATACGGTTGGAAATGCTTGCTTGACCCTCTTTATGAAACATTAATTGGGACTAGCGTTAAATTAATTTCTCCAATACCCTTACTTATTGAGTCTGCATTAAAGAGAGCCCAAGTTATCGGAACTTCATTATATATTTAATTACTACTCCGATTGCTGAAAAACCACTTCGAGAACTGTTAAAGGAAACTTTTAACGAAAATGACCTATTAATTATTTTGCATAATAAGTAATTAAAATGGAAAAAATTTTACCAACTTTTATGACCTGGTTATGAAATTTTTTTGAATGAAATTTATCATTTGGATTACACTTAAATTTTATCACATATTTTATATGAATGGACAAATATGGCTCTAGCTGTAATTTTAAATTTATTCCAGGTATAAATGTAGCAGCAAAGCTTCGAGGGCTACCTTCTAACATGAGAATATTAGCTGAAAAACTGATAAACGATGTTTTGTTTCAAGCACAGACAAACACGCTTTCTTCATCAACAACCATAACTACGCCAGATCCTTTTAAATATAATAAATAAACAATATACTTAGAAAAAAAGTTAAGGAATAAAATAGTTTAAGGAGAAGTTGTTTTCTTAATTTATACCATTTAAACATATTTCCTAAAGGCTCGATAATCACATTCCCAGTCTAATTATTGGGACATATGGAAATTGAAATATCCGCTGCATTTTGGTAAAAATACTTAAAGTGTAAACGTAACTGTGCAATGTAAATATGCATCATCATTGTATTAATAGAAATATATTATGATGTTTTGAAATATTAAAAATAAAAATTTTGTTTCATAGAATTAAAAAAGTGACCGTATGGAATAATTTTATTTTTAATTGTTAACCGTAAGAGCAGTTTGATTACAAATTGTTTCTTTTCATAACGATTACTTTCCTGTACTCCTTGATTTTGTCTTAGCTACATAACTTGACTATGAAAAAATGTTAGAAAGAAAACATAAATTTTAATGAAACAAACGTCCACTCACCTCGGAGATGCCATAGCATGGTACGGAACATCTCTCCCTCTACCAATGAGCTCATTAGCGCCTTCTACAATCCCCCACGGAGCGATACCGATGCTGACCACGCGACCAGCGCGCTGTGACCTCTCCAGTTGGAGAGCGTCACCGACTTGACGCGTCACACCTGGTTGGACACGGTTTTTAATTGGATTAAAGTATTTCATATTGTATATAGTATTATAAAAGTATGTCACTATTGAACTATATTAAATGATACGGTTCTAACCCATGTCAAATACGATTTAGGTATGTTACAACAAAGATGATTGGAAATATTTGTAAACTCTATTCAAATAACTAGTTGATTGTTTGTATGATTGTAAATTAATAAAAATATATACTTATAATTAAAATTTTATAATTACGTATAGTACTCGTAGCTATACATGTCTTTAACAACATTCATTCGTAAAGGTTAAACAAGAATTACGATTTGTATTCCGTGGGTAAGTTATGTCGGCAATTAATGGCAAATTACTCGGAAGACAGATTCTGATTATACGCCGTTGCTAGTAAAGTAGGCACAAAAGAAATTTTATTACTAAAGGTACCTACGGAACAAATAAATCTCCGCTTATCTCTCTGCCTTATATTTTTTAACTCCACAGTGAAATTTATTTAAAGTTAGCTGTAAATGGCGAGAAATCCTTTAACTCTAAGATAATGAAATGACTAAGAAATAAATGCGTTAACTCGACCATAGCGTAATGCTTTCAAGAGTTCTGCCAACTTTAATTTGTTCATTAAGCAATTCTGTTTTGTGCTTGATAATATTCATTGAGATTGGTGTCCAAATGGTTTGAAGGATTTCCGGAAACCGCACAAACCCCGCGTGTTTCGGTTAGATTTGGTTCATTCTGAATTTGAGACAGCCTCATATTGTAGCTACGTTAATTGATTTTCACTCCATTAAAGAATATGAAATGGCCATCCATTTTTAAACTTATGCGGGATCCACAATATCACATCTTTGTAAGATGCATATCTGCCATTATTGTAAGTATATTTACCTGTATTGGTCCCTCCAGTGAAGATCCAGGCACCAGTAGTTTTTGCAGCCTTTAGCAGACCTTTCCTCAACACCTTTTTGAGCTTCGGCTGCAGGTCGAAGTTCGCCTTGCCTCCTTGGATAGTAATTAGAAGCTTTGGCCTCTCCAGCGCCCATTCTCTGGTCAGCAGTTGCACTATTAACTCCGGACGAGTGTCGTGTGAAAGTCGAACATACTATTAACAAAATAAAATATATTTTAGTGCGGGTACATTTTTGACTTATATAGCAATAAATCATTTTCGCTACAAGTGCCATACCATGTTTCTGCTCTAAGCCTCTGATTAATGCGAAAAATTATTTAAAGATATGCTAAAAATATGTGACGTTTTTATCTGGGAAATATTAAATATACCTGTGCTTTTGTGGGATGTGGTCCGCCTTGGAACTCCACAGTTCCATAGGCGTCTGTTGGGGATGGCTGCGTGTGCCTCGCCGGTAACCATGCTTCTCCTACTGGTGCTATGGGGATGTTTGCTCCATGAGCAGTTTTGCTTAGACCACACCAGCATCTGTAGTAATAATAAAAAATTGTGTTACTAACAGTAATAAAAACATGACATTAAGCAGCAAGCAAAGGGGCATATAGAGCACCTTATGCTTTTGTTGTGGCCAGCTTTACCCTTTCACTCGCGGGTGAATGGATGGTTTTATTTTTTATACATATAGGTACTTACTATTTCTCTATTTATTAATTTTATTTTACTATTATATCAATATATCAATCATAAAACCATGGTGAATATATAAAGATAAAATTTAATACAAATATGGCTTAAGACCCAAAAATTGTCATAGAATAGGTAGGTATAATCCCCGAGACTATTTACGCCTTTCACCTTCTTTGACTAGGCCAG
The DNA here is from genome assembly GCF_012273895.1 of Zerene cesonia. Taxonomy (NCBI): domain Eukaryota; kingdom Metazoa; phylum Arthropoda; class Insecta; order Lepidoptera; family Pieridae; genus Zerene; species Zerene cesonia. Next base: position 6,089,563 of record NC_052115.1, on the reverse strand, counting down.
CGAAGCGGAGGGTAGGAAACTAGTTTTTGTATATTTTTTGTCTTTCGGACAAACATCGGAACGCTATATTGTACGTCATAGAATTTTCTAAAATAAGGGCAAAGAAAGAATTCGATTAATAACATTGCCTAGGAATTCAATTATATTATACTTGGCCTGCTCCTAGGCTATTCTTTACGAGATCGTTATATAATAAAGTGAGTTAGGCGAGGTTTATTGCCGGATATTTTTCATATTTAAATTGTTTCATATTTTGGTTTAAGTTAAAAAAAAAATTAATTAACTTTGTTATTGGTCAATTTTTATCTTCAAAAATAAATTCGATGTATAACGCATAATAACAGTATAATTTTTTCATGATTATAAATGCCTATAACCTCTTTTCTATGAGGGTTTGAAACGAAAACAAAAGAACGAAATGAGACACATTTACAACGGCGTGACAGACGTATTTCAATATTTCAAAGAACAAAAACTACAAAATTATTAGTTATATTTGGAAGAAATTGGGTATGGAAGACCAACCTTCCACAAGTAAAGATGTGGGTAATAGGGACGATCCTGACGATGACAAGGACGAGGAGAGCCGGGACGATCAGGTCACCAACAGTGGGTCATCGTTGTCCGCTTACTCGATCAAAAGTCGCTTAGATATGGCGGCTAACGGACCAGAAATACCCAAACCGGCGTTAGGAAAGCCTGAAGCTAAGTCCGAAGAAAAGAAGAAGAGAAAGAAACGTGGCAGCGGGAGGATTGACAAACGTAAGAAGCCTCCAACGAGGCGGCAGGTGATCAGGCGAGCGCCAAGGCGGAAGCCAAGAGCTAGAGTGGAAAAGAAAAGAGATCTGTCTGTGTCAACGATATATACGCGACTGTCATCCAGCGGCTTGCTGACACCCGGCTGCGAACGTTGCGGGCATCGTTGCTGTCGGAGAAGGTAGCTGATAAAGTTGTGATGTTTTTGATTAAATTTTTTCTTTGACCACCTTGTTTGATTTTCCACCTAAATCTAAATGATATTACCAGATATGAAATGGCATTGCGAAGATATATTAAGAGAGGAAAAGGATATGATAGGATTAAATATTATTACCGGCATGTACGGAAAACACCTTACAAGACTGTCGGTATATCAGGTTAGATATAACTATTTCAAATAATTGAATAACAGCACGCAGTTCTAAATAAAAAAAGAGAAAGAACGTAACCTTCTAGTATTCTCTAATGAAGTTATTTGGTATAGATAGCTAGTCCCGTGAAGAAACTAAGTTTAAATCCGGTATGAACACAAACTTTGACGAAGTCGCAAGCACGCAGCTGCTTCATTTCAAAATACATAATATGCACATTTTAAATCTATTTAGAGAGCGTTCAAGCAGGATCACGTAGCAATATGCTGTCTCCGCTGTTTGTAAACATGGCTTCAACACCAGTGGAAAATCAACCTTCTATATTATCTTGTGCGGTAAGTTTTATTGTTTTTTTATTGTATATGCAACTAAGCAAACGCTCCACGTGATCGTAAGTGGGCTGCGTCGCCCATATGCACACACATGACTACAACACTAGTGGTAAATCCTCCTTCTTTATTTTCTTGTGCGGTAAGTTTTTTGTTGTATGAAAACCAACTGTTCAGACGCGTCATCTGATGGTGGGTGATCAGCATGCAACATAACGCCAGGGACATGTCGAGTGTGTTCCTGGACTAAGTTTTTTGATATGTTCCTCGCAATTGCTTCTACTCCTATTTACTTGTAGTACAAAAGGCAACATAGCATTATTATCGGTGTATTATATTTGTAACATATAATTTAACATCTTAAGTATAGGTCATATTGTGTAAATAATATATCGTTTTACATTTCAAAATGGAACAAATCTGTTAACAATATGTAATAAAATTAATTCGCTTATTTCAATAATCATTCGACATTCAGAGAATCTGTACTCAAGCCCTATAACCACGGCATGTCAATGATCCTTTTCAAATTAAAATAAATGATTTTCAAACATAGATTCATTTGATGTTATAGAGTTAACTTAAGTTTGCGATTAAACGAAAAAAAGAATATAATATTGTATCGTATTAGATTTCACCAGAAATGATTTATGAGTCTATTAGAACATTGTCTATGTGGAAACAGTGTGTCGAAACTGACGCTATTATGGAATACATAATGGTAAGTTTTGAATTTTTCTCTGCTACTACATTACTATTTAATTTGTTAGTGAAATTAAAAAAAAATTGTTATACACACAATTGAAAGTTAAAGTGTGTATTCAAATGTTCATCTCAAAGGAATTAAATCCGTAAGGATATTTAACAATTTTCAATATTATAGTAGTCTGTGTTAAAACAGTCTATAATCTGTCTCTGAACCAAATTTCATGCATCCCAACAAATGTTTTTGCGTGAAAGAGTAACAAACACCTTACAATATTTACAAAAATTATAAACGAAGAGTTCTCCTACAGGATTTGCGTTCCGTCATACATATATATTAAGATGCCCCGAGATGAAGGTATAAAAATATGACGTAATAATTATTTTTCGTATTAAATAGGTGTTAACCTACTATGTATTCCTACTACATTATCTATTTCTACAAAAGTAAATGTATAAGTTCTAGAACATTCTTAATCTTCAAGCAGCTATCTCACTTAATGCTGTTGCTCCGAAATGCAATCAACTAATTTAAATTAAATTATCCGATCTTATCTAAGCCCGGCTATTCCTTAATTAAACGTATAACCTTGTTTTAAGCTAATATTCACAAATATCTTCTTTTACCAAAGCTTACATCTTATCGCTTTTCCGCCGTTATGTAAATTAAAAGTAGCGACTTTGTATAGCTCATAATATTATGCAGATTAAAAATAACATTATGCAGAAAAAATACTTTTTTGTATTTGAAACTTATGAAGGTAAGAATATTCGTACAAAATTGCTTTCATACCTATTCTGTTTTAATAAGGTATTAAATTAGGCATATATAACTAAACTCTAACATACGTATTTATCTTTTTGTTTGTTTTTCTTTTTCTCGAGTCGACATGTTTACAGTATAATTTTATATATAGTTTAGTTTTTACCGCATTGAAACACTTCATTCATGAGAGAATGTCCTAGGGGTTTGGGGCGAAAAGCTACTATGTTTTTGAAGTCCCCAATGTCGTAATTGTTCGGTACTGTATCACACTAATATTATAATGTGTAAGTTTATTTGGATGTTTGTTCGTCAATCACGCTGAAACTGCTGAACGGATTTTATTGAAATTTGTTATGAACTGACTTGCGTGGTAGGATACTTTTTATCCAGATTAAGTGCTCCCTTGAGACATAACAGGAATCTTGATATCCGGGCGGAGCCGGAACGAGCGTGCAGTAAGGTACAATGACAAAACATTGTGCTTCATCTTCAGCGTTTCACAATATTGATAAACATGAACAATGAAAGTTCTCTACATAGTACATTACTGCAGTTTCCATGCAACGAAACTACAATATGAATAGTTTATATGTTTTTATTTTCATATTCTTAGCGCTTCGTCTTAAAGCGTTCCATTTCTTTGTTGTGACACACCTTTGTGTTTGTCGTCTAGTATACAAGAAAATATTAAGATTTTCCAAACGTAAGTAATAAGTAACGTTTATTTTCATGTTATTCATTCGTAAATAGAATGCGTATAATGTGACAAACAAATCTATGTATTCCTAAATTCAACATTGCTGTTATCATCATAATCATTAGCCCTGTAATGTTCCCACTGCAGGGACTCCTATGAGGGTTAAGACATAACCACGCTGACCGAGTGTCGGTTGGCAGATGATGACATGCTGCTTTCTATGTTTTTCTTAACTATTTAAACAGTGGGGAAATTAATAATGTGCAGAGAAATTAAAAAATGTATTTATTTCCTGCTCGCTAGTTTTCGAACTCCCGACTTTTTGTTATTAAGTCCGAGGGCTTAACCACTCAGCCTTTGCTAGCATAACTATAAACAGCATATAATATACATACAGCATCATATTCATCCAAGTTAGAAATCTTAGATTCGATTCTTAATGAGCTTAAATGAGAAATGGAACGGTAAACGGCTCGTAGAGCAAGTTTTCGAGTCTTGTTGTGATTTTAAAGTTAACCTAATTTAAATTAATTAAAATTTTTGACTAGGTGACCTCTTGCATATTAGCGTTTCTGTTTTAATTTACAATTATAGAATGGAGTATTAAATGCAGTAATTTAGATTATATATTGCATTTTCATATAAGACTAATGAATAATATTGTAGTTTATTCACGCGGAAATCGCGCAGGATATCGCGAAAGGAAACCGTCCCTCTCGCTCTCGCACTTGCTTCGTTATATTTGCATCTCTCTCGAAACAATGCTTTGAAAACTAAGATGTAATTAGTGAATTGTTCGCTTCCAGAGGAATTATCCGGTTAACCCGGATAAGGATGCTTTGTTGTTGGAACTTTTGGAGAAACTTAGAATCGCTGCTATTGTAGGTACGTTATCTATCGCTACCATATAAATGCATATAGATCAACCCGTTTCTTCTTTACACCTTAAATACTAAGCCGATGTGGCTGAAAATTAGTAATGAGATAGTGATTGTAGTTAATGTTAGAGATGGAGAGACGACAAAGGACGTAGGATAGGTTTTATCCCAGAAATTCCACTGAGATAGAGGAAAAATGCGTCTCATGTAGGTATTCTATCAGAAATAGGAATTCTGTGTTTATTTTTTCTATGTATGCGATGTGCTATGGCTTTCAATAGCATCTAGGTCAAGAATAAAAATAAAAAAAAATAAAACCTAGTTTCTAATTAGAGCCATTAGTCAACAAAGAAAATTAATAAATGTAAGCTTAAGTGCAAAGAAATCTATTGAATGGTTCATGTTGAACTTCTCCTTTTGTTCTTTAACGTGATGAAACCTCTTTGGTTATTGAAAGGATATATTAACGATCTGTTGTTAGATTAAAAAGCCAGTAAGGTCATATTTTTTGTTCTAGGCATAATTTGTCAAATGTCCAACGATTCGTGGAGTCTTGCTTGCGCTCTACAGAAACGAAAATTATCGAAAAACCATGTCACTCTGTTTTGGGAATTATATTCGGATACTTTGCAGCCAATCGCTAAGGATCAAGTGGTAATTTGCGTTTATGACTGAATTTAATGTCAATAAAAATTTAATATGCTCCTTTATAGTTTTTATAACATTTACATTTCAGCCTCAGGGAAATGAAAGAGTGAATAATCAGACGCAAGTACTTCGTTTTTGTGATAAAGAAATTTTGTAATAAATAACTACATACCAAGAAATAATAACAATACATATATGTAATATCAATATTTTAGTATATAATATTATAGATATGTGAACCTGCCTACTAACCTTCTGTGTCTTACATTAACCAGAATCAGAACGGAAAAAAAGAAAAATTTTGAATTATGAACGCAAATTAAGAAGAAAAATATTGTCTTTTTAAACTTCCCGCGCTTTTACTCACGCGGGGGCTACATTAGCGGGCTACCGTTGCAACGCGTAATACTTGGGAAAATATATGTTTGTCGTTTTGACATAGCGGCCATTGTGAGAACTGGACCATATTAAAATAGCAAACGAGAAACAGAAAAACAATAGAATTCGAATTAAAAATGGGTCATCAGCATTACAGAAGTCGTCATATCTAGAATGCTTTGTGCGCGCCAACTCGACACGAATCTTCGTCCGCTAATGTAGCCCCAGCATTAAAGAAAATGAATAGGAATTGAGTGCGAAATACTTTGGAGACATATAAGGTTCTATTACGCTCCGGAGGGACTTGCCTGTGAGAAAATACGAAGCAAGCGAAAAAGCAAATTTTAAGAACCGTCATATTATTTTGGTGTAAATTAATCTCACAGTTCTGACAGATGATATGGGTGTATTTGTGTTAGTAAATTGTAACGTCTGGCTATAATGTAAGTAAGTCATAATAATATATATTTTTTGTTCATAATTATTTCTAATAGGTTTCGTTTATTATTTTAAAGTAAAATATTTACTATTTATATACTCGATTTACTCGATAAATATGTATTTTATGAGAGAAAATAAAATTACTGGCAATAAGCTATCTAGTGAAAGGTAAAGATGAAAAAAAAATGTAAGTTTTTTTTAATGTCGCAGTCGACAACTGATGGTTCGCCTGATGGTAATCGCTACCACCGCCCATTAACATTTACAGAGGTGTCAACTCTGCATATGTTCATGGGCGGACGAACCATCAGATCTGTTGTCGACTATGACATAAAAAAACTCATACCAAAATATCGCTATCTCTTCACTCTGAGTATTTGTCTACCTGTGTATTCTTTATCTTGGCATATGAACCATGCATCATAATCTGAAAGTGTTGTACTTAATACATGCCATGGGCATTAAAAATATAAAGAAGATTGTCTTTGATATGTTACCTATAATATTATCTTAACTGAGACATAGATAGCTACTTGACTACGAGTATGAAGTCAAACAAAAGAGAAATAAACATCGGAAACCCAAAAGTTTTTCTTATCACGTATTAGATTGAAATTTAGTGCCTATATCCGTTATTTTGAAGCGATTGCCGCGACAACGGGACTAAGTTATATTGAATACGGGATTGTTTTAACTTTTCTAATATTTGTTTGCGGGTAATCTTTGTCTAATATTATATAAAAATAGAATTTTAGTTTGGTTTTTATAGTGTTTTATTTATTTATTTTATAAAAATGATCACATGGCATTACAGTTTTTTGTCCGTTGCGGCAGTTAGTTAAAAATACAAGTAAAACTCTGTAACTAAAAATAATTATAACACAGTCTTGTAAATGCTTTTTCTCGATTAAATAACTCGCGAGGTTCAAACTGTCGAAATGTGATTCATTTACTTGTAATCTCACGGAAAATAATATTATACCACGCTTTAAATTTCCACATAATTTTCTTTGAAATACCTATCAAGTATTTTATTAAAGAAGGAAATATTTCTGTCAAAATCACCCATCATTCAATTGCGAGTGTATTTTATATGTAGATATTTAAAGGTAATGTTATCAATCCGATCAGTCAATAAAAAAAACCCTCTAAAATTGAGTATCCCCTTTGTTATCAGGGCGTCGGTTGAAAAGACGAAGACGTCCTTACAACTATAATTAGACTAAAATTTCATATAAATGCTTAATCTGAAAGCCTAATATCCTTTCATGTAAAACTATTGAATATAAATTGTGAGCATTTCCACTTTAGTGAGCGAGGTAAATGAAATCCGAATTATTAACGTATCCAACGAAATACCTTGAAACACTATCTCTTGGTATTGAAATTTTGAATTAAATGAGCCAGAACATTAAACAGAAATGTTCATGTGTAATTTAATATCTAACTCATGTATAACATTCATTTATCGTACATTGAATGTATAATATGCTAATGATCTTAAATGTACTTAATGATTAACTGAAATATATTTTACCATATACTTTTATTTATACATTTATTTATCTTTTTTAAAATCTCTATTACACATGTTCCTACCTACTAAGAAGTACTGTATTTCTCCGTCGAAATTTAAGTATTTTAATGAATTAATGAATATGACTTATTAGAATAATTTATCTTCTTTCACATTTATTTGCAAAAAAATAAATAAATAAATAATAGAAAATAGGGAACCAAGTAGAACCAACAGTAAGAAACATGATATAAAAAAAACTATTCCTTTATTTGTGAGAGACGAACAAACTTAAAACATCTGTACCAAATTTCACTTTAATACTAAAATAAAGGTGTTATTTTAAAATGCCTTTTTGCTGTTACTCTGCATCTATTTTCGGAATTTTTCAATGTATATTCCACATACTAGATATACTGTAGAATGTAGATCGTCTAAAAAAGTTCAGCCCGTATCATGGAGCAATAATATTATTATATATTATATGAATTAACAGACAACATGTATATTTACCAATATAAATTATTGGGCACTAATGTTTATTTGAAAATTAATTGTACAAACCGATTTTCTCAATAAAGATATAATGATTCATGATGCTGGTATGAAATAATCCACAAGAGCCATTTTCTAGAAGCTTCCCATTTGTCTTCAAATATTCAATTACAAGATCCTGCTTAAAGTATATAATATACCAGCCTTTGTCCGCGGCTTCGTACACGTTAAATTCGGAGTAGTTTAATAGATGTTATATAGATATAAACCTTCTTCTTGAATGACTCTATTAAAAAACCGCATCAACATCCGTTCATAGTAAGAATATTTAAGGACACATAGAGACATAGGGACGGAAAAAGCGACTTTGTTTTATACTATTTAGTGATATACATACAATAATTTATTCAATAACAAAGTTATTAAACGATTTCTCATGCAACATTATCAACCGATTCAGTTTATACTCACAATGTTCAATTTGTCTTAAAGACTAATCGCATTAGATTATTGGTGAATATCAATCAACTCTTAAGGGGCTTATCTAGCTTTGCTCCAATAAGGTTAATACTTGATAGTCTAATATGCTCCATATTAATCCTAAAGCGATAGCTTTCCTCGTTCCACAGAGTTTACAAAGTAAGCGAACATTTCAACAAACAACTAGTCTGGGTGCAATCATTGAGGCATAGAAACTTCATTAATATCGAGAATTCCGATTGCACCTGCTCTTAGTAATTAAAAGCCTTAACGATTATCACGCGATTGTAGGATTCAAACTTAAATGTCAGGCGCCATCTTGTTTTCATTATTATCATTAGATGTAATGTATTGTTTTGACTGGCGTGATACCATCAGAGACTCATCACTTGATATAAGTAAATATTTCGTGAGAGAAAACTTAACATACGTTGTCTTTATATGGAGTAAAAAGTATTTTAGTGGTTTTTGTCACTTTCTATCGTTATAAAGACTCAAGTATACATTTGTTTTTTTTTTTATGATCTGAGTCTAAATAAAAAAAATCAGGTGATAATTTTTATTAAATCGTTTGAGTGCATATCTTATTTAATTTTTATAAAATAAACATTAAATAAAATCTGTCGTATATCTGTTATTTTAATATCTGGTAATAAAAATTAATAAAAAGAATTCAAACTAATAGAAAAAATATAATTTACACTGCTTCATTGGAATTTTGGCTCAAGGTGAATTTCATGTAGAGGCATTATTTTTATTAAATTATCTGTTATTATAATAACTAGTAATCATATGAAAATAGTCCTCAAATGTTTCATAATATATAGAGTAGGTATTATTCTAAATCTAAGAATTGGAATCCTATAAAAATAAGTTGAAACTCACTATCATAAAGGAATAATAACATAGAGAAATTTTCATCCAGAAATTACGAAATCTGACAGGTAAGTAAAGGTCCCAGTAGTACCATAATACATACTTTACCGAAATTTAAATCCTTTCTGGTATTAAATATATTTACATTACTATTTATATTAAAAAGAAAAACATTACGCTCCTTTTGACGCAGTCGGATAATAAATCTGATGAGTTTCTTTATTTGCTTGAACACGCTAATCTTTGGAAACAAAGTGAAAACTTATTGGAATTAATAGAGTAAGGCTAGTTATATCACGTTAAGAGCAATAGGAGCAGAGCAGCAATGAGAGATGTCGCAAAAGCTGGAATGATAACTAATGCGGGTGAAGCCGCTGGCACATCACTGTATAGTATAAAACAAAGTCGCTTTCTCTGTCCCCATATATGCTTAAATGTTTAAAACTACGCGATGGATTTTAATGGGGTCTTTTTAATAGATAGAGGAAGAGAAGAAAGAAGAGGTAGGTTTAATCTATAATAACATCTATCAAACTACTCAAAATCAAAGCCGAAGCCGCGGGCAATAGTCAGTTTAGTATATGAGGTATACTCACACATGCTCATCTTTAGCGCTGGCCACGAAGCACTTACACTCCCGTTTCTGAAAAGTGCTTTCAATCCAACTGCGAGTGGTTTTCTGTAACAAACGATAGTCAGCATTAGATATTATTAAGACTTACTTACATAATATATTATGCTGTGAACCTTTTTCGATAGATTGATACTTGCCGAAATGATTATTCGGCATGTATATAATACTAGCTGCGCCCCGCGGTTTCACCCGCGTACGTCCGTGTCCCGTAGGAATATCGGGATAAAAAGTTGCCTATATGTTATTCCAGTTGTCCAGCTGTGTACATACCAAATTTCAATGCAATTGGTTTAGTAGTCTTTGCGTGAAAGAGCAACAAACACACACACACATCCTTACAAACTTTCGCATTTATAATATTAGTAGGATGAAGCAAAATATCTGATATTTCTTAGGATGGAACCTGAAGATATTATAATTGGGTGTACGATACCTTTATATTTGTCTTTTTTTGTCAATATGAGTAGGTACATCATATATGATTTTAGGGGAAGGTTTGAAGGAAACATCCTAGAGGTTTCAGCTAAATAACGTTTACTAAATTTGTTTTTCATCTATATGAACTAAATACAAGATTCGATTGACCGTACTGAGTATATTGAACTGTATAATCTAATCATAATATTATACTTTCAAATACCGACTGAATCTATAGGTCTCCGAATAATAGAGCGGTTTATATGGGAATTCAGCAAGCATGTGCCACTCGGGCTAATAAATTGTGGCATTGTGCCAAGTTTTATTTACTGAACCTTTTATGCGAGGGTTAAATGGCCTCGTTAAGCAGATTTGGATTAATTATTGCGTTCAAAAGGGTCAGCAAATTTTGTTGGATTATTTAGGATTTTAATCTGTTAATTTTGAAAGACGCTGACGCGACGGGTTTTATGTGGTACTCCGTTGAGCATACAAATGTATACATTAATAATGGACATAATTGAATAATGCATATCATACAATTCCATTCATTACGCGGCCCTTACCATGTATCTTCTTTTCATCCCGTTATAACACATCGCTTTTATATTATAACTCAGTCATGCGTTAGCTTTCGCATTTTTTACATAAAATTTACAACACAAGGCTAAATTTAAATTTATGTAAACTTTGTTAGGAATTACGTGCTACAAAAATTTGATTGCAAGGTACCAATTACAATAATAATATATCTCCTCCCTTCCAGTAACAAACTGACTGAAATCAGTCAATTAAGGCGAGGTTATCTAAGTTTCATAAAGCTACAAAGGACCATTTAAACTCTGTAATGTTATTTCAGCGAAGTTCATAGAAACTGAGTAAAAGCTTGATGCTTCCAAATGGTATCTTGATGCTGATTGTACCTTTCTTCACTTGGTTATAACGTTACGGAAAGTGCTAAGAGCGATGCGACAAAGGAAGCTTTAAACATAACGAAAGTTTCTGTATTTAAAATTGAACTTTGAGTTCAAAGGGTAAGGTTTCATTTGGCGTTACATAAATCGCTTGTGTATCAATGTAGAAAGATTAAATTAGGCTGCGTTCACTTAATTGCCAACTGGAGTATGTACTGGCTACTAAAATATTTTTTAAAAGCCGCTTTCTTAGTCTTGCAGACATATTAACATTTAATTCACCGGTCGATTAAATATCACTTTTAGCGTCAATACGGGCGAAGAAATATTTCAAATAGGTACTATATTGTACCTGGTCTATCTAAAATTCTTTATAGAGTTTATGTTTCATATGGATGGTTATTAAATAGTTCTGAATATATACTCCCATATAAAAATATGTATACTTATATATCATGCTAATTGATTGCCGCAGATAAATAATAGTCTTTAAAATCCATATTGAATACACCTAATCAAATTATAATTTAGCACGTACGTAGTATTCGTATATCACAGTCCCTAATATGATAAACATATTCTTAAAAAAATAAGCCAGTTACTAGAAAAATATAAACGAGGCGTGTATCGATAAACTGTCTAAGTGAAAATGTCACTGAGTCTCAGAAAAGACACGTCGTAGGAATGTAAGATGCATTCCTGTTACGAAGCTTAAGATGCTACAATGGAACTGTTACATTGAAATACAGTTATTACTAAAAGTTCAAAATAATATTGATTTATTATTTAAGTAGATTTTTACTATGAATGAAAACTTTTTGGAAACACAGTTAGCTGTGTATATTTATAATGGCTGATTATAAAATCAAAGATAAAAAAAGCTATGATTTAAAAAGATAAAGCTCGTATTATGATGGATATCTAATTCTTAATACACAAATTTAGGAGTATTTTCACAGACTATCGAATAGTTACTTCATATATCTCTAAATATTGTATATTTTATGTTATGAGCATTCTAAATTTAAGGTAAGAACATTCCAGAATAGATTTAAATGCATTCATTATAAACGAAGGTTCAAAAAAATTATTGCATACTGAAATTTATGCATAAAAGTTTTCTGAGATTTTACATTGCATGTTGGAAAAATGCAAACATTGAGGAATTTAAATGAGTACATCCAGCTGGGGCGGAACCACAATATTGAATAAAACAAGTAAAACAGAAAGTTTATCGTAACAAAGTTAAACTTTTTTATGAACCAAACGTTTTATGTAAAACAGATAAAAGGACAAGATAAAAATCCAATTATATTATGTACTGATGAATAAGGCACGTTCAGTATAAAGTATTAATGAATACTGATCAAATTTAACCGCATCCTTGGTTTCGTCTTTTCAATACATTCCTTTATTCCCTTCGTCAACTGTTTCCTTATGCTTTCAAAGTTGACAATTTGACGAGGCTCTAACTCTATAAATATCCATTGACATTGGTGATGGCTTACCATCAGGCGAACCACGAGCTCAGTTGGACGTGTTAACGTACATATAGTTGCATATCGTTCCACTAATCAACGCATGTTAGATAACAATATATCGAGTCAATTTATCATCATTTGAGTACGTGTAAATGTTTATAAAACAGAATAATAATCCAGCTTAACTAATAACTTTTTCAATCATTATGAAGATAAATCAATTTCTTTTAAAACGTATTTAATGTAATTCGCTACCAAAGGCAAATGAAACAATAAGACAAATGAAAGCAAATCTATTATCCGATTCAAAAGTAATTTCCAATCTCGTGTCGTCTAATTCAGAATACTTCTTAAACAGAACTCAACAGGTGGCCAAGCTTAAGGTCTTTTATCTCTCTGTCTTTTGTTTTAAGGGAAACATTTCTTCCTTGCCTTCTATAAATATGCTAGGAGGTAGTTAAGTGGCCCATTTTTATTGTTTTCATCTGTAGTCTTCTTTGCACCAATGATTTAACTGGGTATTTCGATCCCTACATAGTACCTATAAAACAAGGTGAAGTGGGAAGCGATCGTTTTACGTCCCTGCCTATCCATACTTAGGTCTTACTACGCAACGGATTTTGATCAGCATTGTTTAAGAAATAGATTTATTGTAAATGAATATTTGTGTATGTGTGTGTGTATATAATATGTATAATTACTCCCGTCTGACGTGCGATATTATAATTCTCGTGTCGCAGTGTTTGTGATCAAATTCTTTTGTATATATTCAGTAGGTCTGAGTGTATAGGACATACATTATTTTTTATTCCCCTTTGCGATGAAGGAATGCTACCAGAGCGTTTGCCGGGTCAAACAGTAACCATATTATATTGATGCAAACTTTAAAACGATATCTGGGGTTAGAGCTAGACCAAGAAAGTTTATAGTGTTATCCCGTGTTCCCGTGGGATATTGGGCAGATGTATTGCAACTCTGTTGTGTTGATCGATTTCAGTCAAGAAACTGATCAGTAATGTATGATAACTTTAAAGAAGAGTTAATTTTTTGCCTCAGATACCAACGCTTGAATTTATTTTCTGTTTTCTTGTTTGAATTAAAAAACAATAATATAACCTAAAACAAAACTATTCATCGGTGTTTACTGTAATACTGCGAAAACAGTATTTATGTCTTGCAAGTTTTTAATAAAACACACCAGTAAATCTCTTTACACAAGTTTGGCTACAATTTACGTGTGGGCAAGATGTCGACACGAGTTGGGTTATTAGTTATAGGTTATAGACGAAGTTTCGAGAATTGCGCTAACCCCTGTCTAGGTTTTGCTTTATAAGATGATCTGTTATAACAATTATACGAAAGTGGTCGCTATTTTACTGAAAAGAAACGATAATAACTCGGTTCCAACAAAAGTTGTTTTTAACTTTATCCATAAAATATTAAGCGTATAAGCGTGTTATCCTACTACTATTATAAAGGCGAAAGTTTGTATGGATGTATGGATGTTTGTTACTCTTTCACGTAAAAACTACTGACCCGATTGCAATGAAATTTGGTACGTAGATAGCTGGACAACTGAAATAACACATAGGCACTTTTTATACCGATATTCCTACGGGATACGGACTTACGCGGTTTCAACCGCGGGTCACAGCTAGTAATAATATAAAACGTGTTGCATACTTTCTGTTCATCGGGATTTATAAAAGAACTACAGTGAATATAATAAATAGTTAATGCATTCATTAATTTGTTTGAAAGATATAGTGTTTGTTTACAAATGGTGAACATTTTCATTTCCTCACAGAAACTAGGTCAAAGACAATTTCCTGTAATCCTCTAACTTCCTTTTATATCAGTTAGTTATAAAAAAACAGTGAGTGAAATTAATTGTTATCTGTTGTCATTTAAAAAACAGGAGACCAGGTTTTTAATAAAAAGACACTATAATCCAATCATCATCATCATCAGCCCATATATATTCCCACTGCTGGGACACAGGCCTCCTATGAGGGTTCAGGCCATAATCCACCACGCTGGCCTAGAGCGGGTTGGCAGATGTCACACATGTCGTCGAACTTTTGATTCTCGGACATGCCGGTTTCCTCACCATGTTTTCCTTCACCGTTTTAAGTAGTGGTGATGTTAACTAGATGCGCAGATAATTTGAAAAATCAATTTATTTCCTGCATGCTCGCCCGGTCTCAAAACTCGACTTATCGATTTTGAAGTTCGAGGTTCTCATCACTGAGCCACCACTGCTTTTTATCCAATTATCATTGTAACAAAATTCGTATTGTGCAAAAACTCAGTCATAGTCCCAAAAGCATCGTACATGAATTATAATGGTGTCTTGGCAAGACAATTCTTAGTGATGCCATCATAAAAATCTCATGACATAAGCTGCCTATGGCGACTTTCCATTCAATTAAATACGTGTTAGATTGGAATATTGATTCATTTTGATGTTGCAGACTTAGGGCACAAGCCACAAGTTTCTTCATCTGATCTGGTTCTAAATTCGAATCCCTATAGCCTACTAGAAACTCTTCAATACTCAATACGTTTGAAATTCCAATTTAAACCGTTAACGACTGCATTAATTGTTCCGGGCGCTTATAGACGCCGTGCATCGCGCGTCATGAGTGGTTAATCTTGTTATTCAAAATTCAATTTAACTTTTGCTGAATGTAGTTACATAAACGGTTTAGGATTATCAAACTCTTAATCATTATGTTCAGTGCCATACGGATAAACATAAGGCGGAAAGTGGCTTTGTTTTATACTATGTAGTGATATTTAAAGTGATTAGTGTTTTGCTTTGAAATTACGATGAGCCGCTACAATAGGTTTAATTTCGACTGATTATGATTTCAAAAATCTGCAGTTGAGTTACTTCTTAGTTATTTTACTCTTCGTTATATCACACTATCACACTTATCACACTAATATTATAAATATGCATGTTTGTTTGTTTGGATGTTTGTTCGTCAATCACGTTGAAACTACTTAACTGATTTCGATAATATTTAGTATATAGACAGGGTATGAGCGGACTTGGGTGATGTGATACTTTTTAGCCCGATTAAATACTCCCTAGGGATAAAACAGGGATCTTGATATATGGGCGGAGCCGGGACGAGCAGATAGTGTATAATAACAAAAAGGTTAAGAGTTTGTTTATTTGAACAAACAAATCTTGAGCTATTATTAATTACACTTCATTTAATAGACTTTTACATAAATAATATAAGTTAAGGAACTGAATATCACAACTGCTTGGTGTTATCTCTCGCCCGACAGCGTAAATGATGCAAGTCATTACCGTATCTTGCATCTTAAGTGAACTTAAATTGATGAATAAAAAGTTGGCAAGATTAAGATACATTCGTATTGAAGTGTTATTTTAGAACTAGTGGGCCGCCCCGGCTTCACCCATGGTTAAGTCTATAGCATTCAGGGATCATGTGCATTGCCGTGAAAATTTTCTAAATCGATCCAGTAGTTCCTGAGATTGACGCGTTCAAACAAACAAAGAAACAAACTCTTCATCTTTATATTACGAGTATCACATAATACTTTAGCTAGTACACATATAAGTATAGAAAGTAAATATCAACTAACTATACGGTTGCAAGAAAAACATATCGAACATAACGAGTTCGTAGAAGAAGGTAATAGAATGTACCTAAATCGTGATAATACAGATTATACTAAAACACTAATAAAAAGGATCTGACATATTCAAAATCACAAGCAAGCTTAACCTGGGATCGATCGTTGGCAGGCCTTTGATTTAATCAATATTAACAATTCATGAGATCATTCAGCGACAATATCCCGTCCTGAACAGACAGACGACAGACGACAGACGGTTTATATGTAAATTTGATATACATATTGGTGACCGTAAACAATTTAGGCCTTATTAAATAAGTTTCCGCTTGAAAATATTAAGTCGTTTTTATTATTGCTTGGATAAATGTACGAGTGATTTGATTCTAAATATTGGAAAGTATTCACGTTTTCTTTTGTGCCATGACCGGGCGCCTGAGCTGGTGGTTTGCCTGATAGCAAGCGATCACCATCGCCCATAAACATTCGCAGATCTAGTGTTTCTGTGTATGGGCTGCTCGCTTTTAAGAAGTAAAGGATAGGATAGGAAAGCCTCCGGCTCCCCCACTCAACGTACGGAACACAAAGCATGCTATTATTTCACGACGGTTTTCTGTCCCAATTCATGACAAAGTATGCTCGAGTCTCACATTTTTATCATCTTGACGTAACGATGACATAAAAAAGTGACTCCGTAAGGTTATATTATATTTTTTATTCGAAATAATTACATCAACAGTTTTATAGTAGTACAATAATCATATCGATACTGCGTCTCGATAATATAAATAGTTCATTCAACATGTAATCGACGTGAAGTTGTTTGTCATCGACAGACTTAAATCCTTCACAGCCTTTGTGAGTTGGTTATTTCATATTTCTGTTTGCTTTGATGTTGACATGTTTGTGCGAAGTCCACACGTCTCACGTCATATGATATCCTAGTACTTCGAGCGCAGGATTTATGTTTATCTTTGAAGAAAATTTCAACGTTTATTATTATAAGCATTTATTTTACAAGAACAATATTTTTATTTCGAATGAACATGATTTAATTTTGGAATTTACTTATTAAATAACTTGTACTTTGTACGTATATTTTTATTACGCGAAACACGCTTCTTTACGAATGTCTTTCCATCTACAAACATCCAATAACAAAGATAAAGCGATCAGAAATACCAGTATAATTTCAAAATTACGTACAGAATTAATGTGCAGTTCTCGATAACCAAAGATTGTATAATAAGCGAAAGAAGTCGGGGTACAAAATTAGCCATCAATAAAAGTATTAACTAATCTACATATAATAAACGTGACAGAACTGTAAGGAAATTTCTATTTAATGGGCAACTCATGTATTTTAAAACCCACGCATTTCTAGCTTCGTCCCTTAACTTACGTTCATAAGGTCAAATGTCATTTTAATGAGTTACATATATATGCCGTAGGGTTATAATATTAAAATTCACATTGCTACCGTTTAATAAATGCTTGATATAGCTGTTCACAGACACGATTTGTGTATTTATTGCAGCATTGGTTTTTATTGAAAACTGACTTTTAAATTTAATTTTTAGCTTTATAGCATTGAAATGCTTTATAAATGAGAGAATAGAAAAAATTCGATCACGAGGCAGGATTCGAACCTGCGTGGGGTGCCCCTTAGGCACATGAAACCGAAACAGTAGAAGAAATTCGATTACTGTGGCAGGATCACGGGTGGCCGAGAGGCTAGGCGTTGCTACGGTTAGGCAAGAAACGCAGGTTCGAATCCTGCCTCGTGATCGAATTTTTTCTATTCTTTCAAAATTTCTCAACTGACTTTTAGTCAACCCTTTTAGGCCCTTTTATTTTTCCCATCTAAGTATTGCTTTCACATAAGCAGACACCGTATGGTTTAGTATGTATTCAAAGAAATTAATTACATATATAATATTAAGATGAACTAGGTTTTCGCCAACGGCTCGCTGGCGTAGTCAAAGTAAAGGTAGTCTGTCCCGGGGTTTTCGCCGCATAGTTCCCGTTCTCATATAAAATTTCCGGGAAAATCTATCTTTATATATATAAAATTCTCGTGTCACAGTTTTCGTTGCCATACTCCTCCGAAACGGCTTGACCGATTCCTCTGAAATTTGGTAAGCATATTGGGTAGGTCTGAGAATCGGCCAACATCTATTTTTTATCCCGATATTCCTACGGGATACGGACTTACGCGGGTGAAACCGCGGGGCGCAGCTAGTAATGCTATATTATTTTTCGGGTTTCAGACTATCTCTATACCAAAATTTTCCAAATCTGCGATTTAAGCGTTAAAAAGGGACATACAAACAGACTTGGTTACTGTAGCATGTATAAAATTAATAGTAATTTTATTAGTACTGACTTAATTCCTAAAAATAATTGCCATCAGATTGTTTTTAAGCAATTTTAAATGTCACATGCACAGAATTCGTAGAACTAAACGTGGTACTAAAAGTTAAAGCATAAAGACCCTCGTTTTACGAATACATCTTCAATCGTTCTGTTATCTGAAGTCGTTCGAAGGTGAGATAATACACTGAAGGTTTAATATATGTGCTGATTCAAGCAGAATGCCGATATTGGCCAAAAAGGTTTTATTTTTGCTACATTTCATATTGACGGTTTCATATATGAAATGTTAGAATGTGGTTTTAATATTCAAATAATACTTTCAGGATATTCTAGATAGGAAATAGTTTATTGTTGCGATTGTTTTAATACCTAAGGTTAGTCCATGACCCAAGGATCTTATCTCATTATAACCTAAGGTTACCATTAATAACGTAATTAGTTATGACATCGTTCCGATAACTAGTCAAAATATTGAATAAATTCTTCGAAAAATTACAATACAATTTACACACTTTTGTCCTGTAATTTGGCGCTGAAAGATTATCCAGCAAATATATTGTCAGAAAACAGTATTTTCACAGTATGGACACATAAATTATTCGAATACTCATTTTATTTTTAAATTAATCAAATAATAATTTATTGTGAGTAAGTTTCATACTTATCTGAACTCCAATTAGCTTGAGGGAGTGATTACTTATATCAATAATTCACGTATTTAAGTGCAGTTTTAAATTGCAATTTAATGCAAGGGAGCCTGGAGCGTCTAGCCTTAGGGCGGGGTGTTTTGGCGCGGCGTGGCGCGGGTATCGGAAGCGACCTGGCGGGCCATAGAAGCACTCGACGTTTTTTAAGAATATATTTGAACTTAATCATTACAGGAGTCCAGTTTAACATTGCAATTTAGCAGGTTCTGTGCAGAATTTAATGAAAAAAATTTTAATATAAAAAATATCTGCCTGGAAACAAATTTAATTATTACAAAATCCATTCAAAACTTTTGTCGTCGTTTACGGGATTCTTTTATCGAGTGATCAGTGAAGTATCATCTTATGAAAAAGCACATTCCCTCAACAATATACTAAAAGATTTTGTATTCATTTAAGACCAGCAATAAACGACAAAATTCTCAAACCATTCATACTAAAAGAGCATTTTTTGGTCACTTCTCTCTGATATCTCGCCTTAAATATAATGTGTTTCACGTTGAAACATATGAAAGTTCGGTAATACCGCAAACGTGCCGATGCCCCTCCTCGTTAATCCGTCCGTGGACCTCTAGTTTATTCACTGAACTGGAATGGACAAGCTGTTGTTGAAGTATCAAATTTTAAATTTAGAACAGTTTTAGTTGAATATTCATATACAGATTTGTTTTCGTCTAGAAGAATTTGATGTGATTTCAGCTGAAATATGAATTAATGATAGTAAGTCCATATATTATTTTTCGAACTATTATATAAATGAATATCGAATATAAGTTCCGTGTACATTAATAAAATGACATTACATTAAAGACACAGTTTCCGTTAAGTCTCCTATTTTAAAATATGTTACAATTGCGTCTAAAATATTGGTATAAAATTGAAAAAAAGTAACACTGAATGCGATTTTTATTCGAAGCAACAATGCTGCACTCTATTAAATTGGCCAATATGTAGAATGTCTGTAAAATGAACAGGACACGGCACCACCTGTTACAGCCTCGAAGTAAGCTGCCGTGTAACCAAGATTTAGATACTGAAAATGCTAGATGTAACACTTAAACTGAATCGAATTTTTTATCTTTATGTCTATACAAATAATATGAAGAGGAAGGAACCCATCGACGTTGTTATTTTTGTGTTTTATCTGTAATTGCTGCCATTTGGTCTCCAGGAATGTACCAGATGTCCTGAGCCTTTTTGTAGTAAAATATTATTTTAATGTTTGTCCCGATAATACACATAAATACTCTACGAAACCCCTTATCCTAACAAAATGAGACTACATTATACTGATTTTGATTATTGAAAAAATATCATTTTTGTTTGTGACTATACAGGGACAATTTAGGCGTAGTCGCAAAATCTTATAATTAGTAGGTTAATGCAACTATCATAATATACGTTAATAATATTATATCTGAATTCTCAAGTTTCGTTTCGACAGTTACATTAAATCTGCAAATAAATAAGCGTCACTACCGTCGTTTGATAAATAAAAGAAGCACAGTTATATGTGAAGTAATAATTAAAAAATTAACGTTTTAATTAAAATAGTACTACTAATATCATACAAAGTTACTTATACCTGACACAATTTACTGCCCACTTAACTCACGTAACCAGCACCAACGTGCAAGCGACGCCATTACATGAAGCATAAACTTCAAGACGTAGATATTACCACTTTCATTCTACCAGATAATTAGTAAATTTTCCACGGCGCAGTTTAATCGCATTAGCGGATAAGTCTTTACTAAGCTGCGATACTGCGTATGATAATTGTAATAAACTAGCTTTAACGCGGCTTCGCACGCGCTCAATTCGGAGATTTTTAATAGATGTTGTTATACATATAAACCTTTCTCTTGAATCACTCTATTTATAAAAAAAAACATCAATATCTTGCGTAATTTTAAAGATGCAATTGAAAGCTTGCATTTCTCTTATACTATGTAATGAAATATAATTATACAACTGACTTACGGATTTTGGGCAGATTTTTGTACAGGCGTAGCTTACCCTTGGGAAGGATGTGGGGAAGTTTATACGGCAACTTGGATAAAATGGAACCGCCCCGAAATATAAACATTATTTGGGCCGTCGCGGGAAACGGTATATTAAAATATTTATCCACGTTTTACAATTCTGCTCTCCTTAATTATACAAACGCGGTTTGACGACGGGTATAAGGAATAAACAAACATTGCAATGTTTTTGATGAATAAATAAATGCGGATGTGATTATGGATAAAGATACAATACATAAACAATACTATCGTTATATATTATACAGAAAGTCGTGTATTTTACTCTATTTTATTTTTCATTTATTTTTTAATAAAAAAATTTTTGGTTCGTTCCTTCAAAATATAATAGACTGGCTGGTTATTTTCAAAAAGGTTCTAACTATTTTTGTTGCTTTTAATCGAAAAACATATACTATTATTTATTTCACTATACAGAATGAAATGACATTCATTAGTGCCACTCATTTGACAATATATTTTATTATTATAATTAATAACACATACATAACAATGAAATTAACCAACCAATATCGGACAAAGAACCACAACCGACAAAACAACCCTTGTAATTCTTAGCCATTCATATTTAGTCGCAAATTATCCGTGTTTGACCCGTACCTGACCCACTTCGGGCTCGCTGGCCCATTTGTCATGCTAATGTGCTATACCGCAGGATAACAATTAATAATACATTAATATACCTGTACGCTGATACATTATGAAGGCTTTCATCCAAATGATTGTTTTTTGGAAACGGAAAGAACGATATTTAATACTTTGTATTGTTGTCTCTTATTGGAATTGCATGTTTTTGACGACGTTTCGAAACTGGTCGTATTTTTTGTAATTAAATTTAATTAAAAAAGTTAATAAAAGCAGAGCTGGTGAAAAGGTTTTATTATGAATCGAACGAATGTTCGAAGAAATCCAGTTTTAGTTCATACAACATAAAAAATAAATTGTTATTTTAATACCTGCTTTGGTGGGTTATCGTGAAATGTAATCCAATCGTCGTGGCTTAAAAAGGCCGTGGGTTATGTCGGACTCCCACTGCCTAGAGAGGCAATGGACCTACCGACTAAGCTCCACTGTGTCCCGTCTTCCCGCGCTATTCGCCGAGGTCGTGGGAACTCATATGAAATCATCCACTACCCCTACTACACTTATCCGTTATGTGACAGATGAAGATCAAAGCTTAAATGATCATACAATAGTGAAAATAGTTACAAGGTAAAACAAGGATGTCAAATGTCAGACTGTCATTTATATTTACCAGAACATTTCAATAATTCAAAGCATCAAGCCGAGTTTTCTCATAGTACTACCAAATACCTTTTTTACACAAACAATCAAACAAATGTACAGTTTTGAATGGCAATTAACCAACTTCTGAATTGAGTGCTTCATTATACATTCGTTAATTCAACAGCCCTTTGTACAATTGTTGCTGGTTTGTTTGCATTTCTCAAACAATAATTACATTGTTAAAAGATAATTATCCGCCTAGGGACTTCCGTCTCTAAGGACCTATCAATTTAAAGCGGGTATTTGATCTGTAATAGGAGATAACTAAATACGGATTAGGAAGTATTAATAATCTTTGGAGCCATCTTTGGTTCGCGTTGCTTGAGCGAGAAAAAATATATATTGAAACACTTTTTTCTCCCCTAATTGGGATGGAAAATTTTCATTTCATAATTTCCGATTCATTGCAAAAGATATACTACACGTTTTATTACATATACACGTAAGAATTATTTCCGAAACCATCTCAAAACCATGCTACGTATCCAATTCTGTTACGATTTTAACTTTAATCATTTCACGACAGTATTGAATTACACGCTGTTTACTTCTAACCTATTTAAGCTTGTAATCGAAAAAAATAATGGCTCAATTTAAAATTTCACGAAGTAATCCGCTCGCAAAGTTAAGTCGACCCGAGCTGAATTAAAAAGTCTTCATCAGGATGTGTAAAGAACAAATAGATTTTCAGCGTACTCTCGCTTGTGGTTTTATTTTTAATTAAGAACAGTGATTTCACATTTCCTCCGCCTTTCTTTGACGAGAAAAGAAATACCTGGAGTGAGCAGTTTTTAAATTGCAGTCGTTTCGCGTTAAGCCCTTTGAGTATTGTTACGGTTTCCGTAAAATGAAAAATTACAGAAAACTTAGCCGCGTAATTAATTTTTGAAATAGTTTTCGCTGTAACACAATGTATTGTATTTTCTTTGGCTTTCTAATTACTGAAAATTTAGATAATCACAGCAGAAATACACAACATGTAGATTGCTCTTTTGAATTACTGTGTAAGCCTTACATTTACGAAATACATTCATTGTGGATTATTCGGTTTAAGTGTACGAACTACATATATTGCTTTGCGAGATACGTAAAACCAATAATTAATTCAGTACTTACTTAGATCGCATTACGTACCAAATTGAGCTTCCATATCGACAGGTTCTAATCATAATCAAATATAATAGGTATTTGTAATGATAAACAAGGATCATTTTTAGTCAGCCTGGTAAACATTAAAAAAGAAACAGTGTAATTTCGGGCAGCGTTGCCGTGAAGATGCCGTAAAGCCAAGCATGCATTATTACGATTTCATCTTACCTTGTAATTTCTCTTTTTCCGTCGGAAGAAAATTACCCTCCTTTGTCCCTAAATATTTTATGATGGCAATTTCTCACAGCCATTTTCGCGGTTCTTATATCCTTTGTCAGATTGGCTGTTTTGTTTTTGTAATTTACTGTTCTTTTACTTTTCGTTGGAAAGATTGATGGATGCGATGCTTGTGATAAGATTTTAGAGCGTAAACGTGTAAAGGCGTCCTTCTTGCCCATGTATTCGAAACCATTGCATTGACAAATGATTAACTTCTTCTGTATATAAATATCATAAGTTTTTATAATCAAACTCTTTTTAATAATTATGAGATACACCACAAGGATAAAATGACTTATTAAAATTAAGTTCACATTTAGATTAAGAAACCCTCAAAAATACGTCCATCAAATTCCAGTAACACACAAGTAAATGACAATTATTCTAACGCCTTGTTTTGCCTTGTTTATATTAAGTGAAATATGAAATGGGATCTTTACTATCTAAATTACAAAACAATAGCTGAAAAACGAAATGCCTTTTCAACGTGAAATTTTTATTATAAAGTTAACGAATAGCTCTCAAGGGACTGAAGGTAGTTAACCATACCTACCCATTTATCTTTTGTTTCACCGATGTCTACATGAGTGAAAGGGACAAAACGTTTCCAGAGAAATAGTTAATTAACTGAAGAGGCAAGAGCTGTAACTAGAGGACAAAGGATGGCTAGGATCGAATAATATCGAACACGATGAATAGAATGCCATGTCATTTACAAAATACTTGGCAAGGTTCTTGAAGAATACCGTGAGGGTAGATAAAGATGAAAAAGTTAATCGAAACGATCAACAGACGGATACAGACTTTTGACTATAAGTAGGATTGTGCATTGAGCCAAATAATGTCACGAGGAATATAAAAAATAAATAACTTTTATTTACAAGACGCCCTTCCCGGCTATGCCCGGTTACCAAGATTCCTGTTTTATCCCAAGGGAGCATTTAATCGGAATAAAAATATCCTATCACCTAAGTCAACTCATACCCTGCCTGTATACATAATTTCATAAAAATCCGTTCAGTAGTTTCCGCGTGATTGACGGACAAACATCCAAACAAACAAATTCACATTTATAATATGAATGTGATAATAGCTTAAAAAGTCGTCCCCTCCTAAAGTAATCTTGCGTTTCACGATGCGTGTTACTCCAAGTAATGTTGTCGCAAGGGAACACGTGATGTATAATTTAACCAGTTATTATACCAGGCGTTTGTAGGTTAGTGATATAGGGTGTTACATAAGCCTCTGCTTGAGGTATATAGGGCATAAGTAGATAACATTTGTATTATAATATCAATGTATTTAATAATCGAATGCAAACGAAAATACCTGACAATAAGTATAACGTTTTTTTGCTCTTAAGTGGTAATTAATAATTATAAAATAGGACCAAATTACAAGTCTCTTAGGGTGTTGAATACGTTTCCTTTTCCTCACCCTTTCTAGTCCAATCCTTCTTTCCAGTCGTCAGTCCTTTACTTATCCCTGACCCCTTAAAAGCGGGCAGCGCTTTCGCGGAGACACTGCCTTTGCGAATGTTCATAGGCGGTAGATATCGCTTACCATTACGCGAATCACTAGCCCAGTTGCCCGCTATGACATGACAAAAATAAAATACCGTTTCTAGTAACAATACTGCGTTACACGTTCTAGTGATAAAAGAATATGCCAATACTATTCAAAAGGTAAAAAATAATGTGTATGCAATACTATTCAAAAATGTTATCAGAAAGATTCCTACGTAATATCCTCGCAATATATTAAATCTAATCGCTGCTACGTGATTGGAAGGAGAATCATTGCCACATGCAACCATTTCAATTGAACTTCAATGATCTATTAAATAGTACATTGACAATTACCATTTACAAACATCGTGAGGAAACCGGCATGTCCGAGAATCAAAAGTTCGACGACATGTGACATCTGCCAACCCGCACTTGGCCAGCGTGGTGGATTATGGCCTGAACCCTCATAGGAGCCTGTGTCCCAGCAGTGGGAACATATAAGGGCTGATGATGATGATGAATTACCATTTACTGACTTCTACGACTTTACAAAACTGACAGGAAGTTTTATCGTCCCTTATATTATTATCGCTTTTATTGGTGTAATAAGTTCACTATAAAATAGGCACGATTTCAAACAAAAATTAAGCAAAATGTATTCATAGAACGCTAAACATTTTATATAATATCATCACTGCATAGTATAAAACAAAGTCGCTTTCTCTATGTCCTATTCCTTATGTCCCTATGTATACCCAAATCTTTAAGGCTACGCAACGGATTTTGATGGGGTTTTTTTAATAGATAGAGTGATTAAAGAGAAAGGTTTATATGTATAATAACATTTATTAAGCTACTCTGAATTTAACGCGAGCGAAGCGGGCAAAAGCTAATCTTTTAATAAAACCGTCTGCAGGTATTTTCAAACGTTTTCTGTGTAGTATCCACGATCTTTAGATAATAGAATATAATATATTAAAATTAAACATACTCATACCTGTTTTATTATAAGAACAAGAAATTTATTAAACATAATTGCCTGTTGTCTAAGCTGCGTATATAAAACAATTTGTTAATGTACATATAAAATGAATTAATTAATGTTGTCACTCGACGACCGACGTGTAAGTTAATGGAGATGGAGGCTCTGTGTGCGGTGGCTTTTAATCAAATTTTGTAACAATTTCAAAGGGAAATAATCATTATTTTATGCATGTATAACTTATTTATTTTTAAGCAACTTATATATATGTATGTATCCTTTTTGGTGACAATAATTTTTTTTTTTTATTATTATGCAAAGAATAAGACCTATCCGGTACCCTTAAAACATTTTATACCTGGGTGGGCTTGCTTTTCTTTTCTAATATTCTTCTATATTATATAAAATATATGAGAGTTCAATCCGTTTTTCTAGAGTTTTGAGAAATATTTTGCTATAAATGTTTAAATGCCATATTAATTTCAGTATGAAATATAATGCATTCACAATTCGCAATTTATTTATAAGTGGAGGCACGCGACTAGCGACGCGTTAAATTAAGAATTTTGCGGGTGAAATTAATTTTTTTATTCATAATAAAAGTAGCCTTAGCTTTATCATAATCCATTTGCAACCTCCGTCCAAATTACAGGAGCCATTTTGAAATTTTACCGAAAAAAAACCGGTATCCATTCAGAATGCCATTATAAATATTTCTTCATTACAACTATATGATTGTTACTGCAATATTTAACGTTAATACATAAAATAATATCAGGTACATTCTAGATTGTTCTAGAAAAAAGAACACCGAAAATTTTTACAAAATCAATTACGTATACACAATAAATTTGAATACTAAAATATTCCCCGTCACGCCCTAAATATGGAACAACAATTACCACAAAAGAAACGGGGAAACAAATGTATTTGTATAGATTTTTGCCTCTCAGCGTAATAAGGTTCCACAACCTGTATTTGTTTCAAGCGCACCCCTTTCATTTGCTGAAAAGTAGGAACAAACATATCGTAAATCGCTGTTTACTTAGCAGTTAGGTAAAATAGGTTAAAATGTAATAAGTTTGGTTTGAAAATCTTATGTTTAAAGCAACGAAAATGTCATATTACTATATATTTATATTATGAAAATGTCATAGGTGACTTTTTTTTTCGTTGCCATACTCCTCCGAAACGGCTTGACCGATTTTGATGAAATTTTTTGTGCTTATCCGGTATCTATGAGAATCGGCCAACATCTATTTTTCATACCCCTAAATGATAAGAGTAAGGCAGAACAGCGTTTGCCGGGTGCAGCATAGTATATTTATATTATGAAGAAACGATAAGGGAGCGTCCATAAATTACGTGAGAACTTTTCAGAATTTTTTGAGTTAATATAAAAATATAGAATTAATAAAACTGCTACATAAGAGGTCGTTATTTACCAAACATACTGTATTCATAGTAATATTTTTACTACCTATCATCAATTATTTTCATTTATTTTGATACGTAGTTTCCGTGCCTATTTATTTGTATATAATTACGTTTGATGAAGCATGAATATTTATGAAATGAAATAAGCTAGTGTTCTTGAATAACATCTATATTAACGTTTATTTAAAAAAATCTATCTAAAAGAATATAGTCGGAATTAGCACTAGGTTATCCTATTTACCTGGTAACAACTCTATTGAAGCAGAAAGATTAATTTAGCACATATCTATACTTATAATGCAAAGCTGAAGAGTTTGTTTGTTTGAACGCGATAATATCGGGAACTGCTAGATCAATTGTATAAAATACTTTACATTTGGATATGCAGATACGTAATTCTTCAGAGCTGTTGGCTATAAGTATATGTACCACGAGTGAAGCCAGGACGAACCGCTTGTATATGATTGTATATGCGGATTGACCCGGAATTAATATATATCCAATATTACTCGAGGATGATTCGAGTTCGATCGAGCTTTCGAAATGGTAAAATCATTTTTGAAATAGACCAAATAGTTCTTGAGGTATATCCTAATTAACAAACAAAAAATGAAACCTTTCTTCTTTATAATACTAGATTATACTAATGTTATTTTATAAAACCACAATGGTATGTAAGCATACTGCATATTCAATCACTCGATACATAAATTTGGTGTAAATTATTACCGAAAATTCCAATAAAATTCGATTAACGTACGTTAAATGAATATGCCACGTGGCACGGCGTTGCAATTACGTGAAGTATGAATACATGTCAAAATTCTGATGATAATTGCCTGCGATCCAAATATTTGTCAATCCTATTGAATTTAAATGAAACGTGACATGTCCATACCATATCATTTATTGCTCCAACGAAATTTGTTATAATACTAACATATCGCCGTGGTTTTGGTTGAATTAGTACCTCTTTTACTTCTCTGCTATTCATCATCATCAACCCATATATGTTCCCACTGCTGGAACACGTGCCTCCTATGGGGTATCGATCAGACCATAAACATCACGCTGGTCAAAAGCTGGTTGGCAGATATTCCATGTAGTCGACTTTCTTTGATTCTTGGACATGTTAAGCTTTCTTCTCGGTTACGAGCAGTGGAGACGTGATACACGTGTGCAGATAAATTGGGTTTAAGCTATTTGTGTGCTGGGAAATGTGTGGAAACATTTGATTTAAGAATTCTAGGTATTAATTCTATTAGATTGAAAGTTGTAATGATATTTGAATATTAATGAAGATAAGTCACAACAATTATCTCGGAATCACCTTCCTCGTTTTTTATTGTTATTATGATTTCTTAATGACTAACTCCTCGGACCTTTCCTCGTTCGTGTTGCACCAGATATTACAAATACATATTTCATTATAATAATGACAGTATTTGTATTTATATGTATTTTAAACTAGGGTTAGTCGATGAAACTTAAGCCAATGCCTTAATTTATTTATTAATCTTTTCAGATTTTACATTTAATTGGGTTATGTATTTCTTTACTTTTTATAAACGGAAACTTCAACAGTATTACTTCAACCTTGGAATTGACCTTAACATATAAAACACAAATATACCCCAAATCTATTCTAAAATATAAGAGACCACGCCTACCCTTGTATATCTCCCAAGGAAAAACGGCGGGAAAATCACATCGCGTGTTATTCTTTCAATGAATCCAAGTATTTTCCGAGCAAGGACTGTTAAAATGTATAAAAGCGAGCTTCCTGAATAAATAAAGTTAATAAAGAACCATCTTATCTAAGGGACACTCGTGTGATTAGAAGATAAATAAACGTTTTTTTTGGGAAGTGAAAAGCGGCAAAATGTAAGTTGATTTGCTCACATAGAGACATCTGGGGACGTACCTGGAATAAGAAAAATTATACATTAGATAAATATACTTGCAGTTGCAATTGTCGAAGTTAATTTTAATTCAAATAACCTAAAAATTTACACGTCATATGTACATTGCGCATTTAGTCAATTTTCTGACACGTACTTTCAAGATAATTGATAAGTCGAAACTAATATTACTGGGCAAAAAAAAAAGAAAAACAGTTATAAAAAATAAAAATTATAATGGTCTTAATTGGCATCAAACGAAGAAAAACGATTTAAATTGTAAAGGTTATCTGTTCTGTAATTCAAAAAACATATTTATTAATTATGTTTCGTTTGTTAAAAAAGAATGTTCATAATTCAATTTAATTGAGTATTAAATCTTAACAATGAAATAAATGTTTTGGATTATGTTATAATATTTACAACGTTTGATTCGAATGCGTATTTTCTTCAACTTGTTATTTCTAGATCTGTGTTTTTAAATAAGCTATAAATTTATTGATAAATAAACAAAAACTACGCACGTGGATATTGGCAATAAATTTGAAAGTAAAAAGGAAACAATCAATTTAAATGAACGTTTTGCGTTGAAAATTAACTTCTTATTTATAGATTTCATGAAATGCTACAGTTTGATTTTTTTTAATGTGAACAGATAAAAAATCCACAGATACAGCATTTGTGTATTTTGGAGGTCATATATAATGAAATAATCCATCTGTTTCAGCATGAAGGTCTTCGTATCGATGCTTTTGATTCTCTCAGTGACTGTGATAGCAGCGCAAAGGTACACTGACAAATACGATGGTATAAATATAGATGAAATATTGTCCAACAAGAAGGTCTTATCATCGTATATCAACTGTCTATTGGATAAAGGAAGATGTTCAGTTAACGGAAAGGAGTTGAAATGTATGTTTTTAACTTTTTTTTAAGATTCTAATTCAAATTGCTTTATTTGTATGTAGTTCCTTAGATAGTATTTATAAAAATTCTTAAACGTTCTGCTTATAAGCTGAGCGTGCTAATATATTGTTTAGATTAGATTATGTAACTTTTATTTAGTATGTTTTTAAAATATGGAAGAGCTATAGAATTGTCATATCACTATATTGCATTGCATCTTAAAAATTTTCAAAGGAGGTTGCAGACATATTGTTTGCTTTGTGGAATTTCTCGTTAGCATCCCCGCTTGGACGTCTGCCCGGGCTATGATATATGGCGACCTCTATTAGGCTATGGGCAGTTTAAACATAACTTTATTAATTTTTTATACCTTTAGAGAATACGGATTAAACCTTATACTATATAAATCTGATATACCTTTAAATGATTTTGTAGAAGGAACATTGAGGTGTTACTTTATATGAAGATATAAAGTATCTATCTCTAGGAAAAATAATGATTTTATTTTTTATTCATAGCCAACCTTATCTTTACCTATAAATTATTCTGCATATAATTTGATAATATCCTTTAATTAATTAAAGGGTTTTATACAATATAAATTTTTAAACAATTTCAACAAGTTCCATGATCACTGACCTTTTCTACCTACAGTAGTCATTAATTAACAGCTTTAACTATCCACTGCTGGACTGAACCTCTCTTCTAGCACGCCTCTGAGCCCAGTTATAGGCTCTTTATCACCAGTTTTGATCATCAATCGTGCATACATCAGTAATCGAAATCTCCTTATAATTTCAGCTCACATAACAGACGCGCTACAGACTGGATGTCGTAAATGTACTGAACCACAAAAGCAGGGTTCCCGCAAAGTCATCCGGCACATGATTAAATACGAGAAGCAAGCCTGGATCAGTCTTCAGAAGAAATATGACCCAGCTGGTACCTATGCGAAAAAATACGAACGCGAACTTAAAGGCATTCAATAGCTGATGCTCTGGTTACATTAGGAGCACAATAACGGTTTTATGAATGTATCTCGAAAAACAGTCATTGTGCTTTATTTAATGGGCTCTCTTCAACATTGAACTTTTTGACAAAGTACGTAGAATTTATAAGACTATATACATTGCTTTATTGTACACTATGATTTTTTAAAAACATTAGGATATAATATTGTGTTCGAAAAATGCAGGGACACACAAATCCTTTCAAGCTATTCCCACATACATAATTATACCTAAGTACAATATTATTTTATAATTGTTGTTATGTTTGCATGTTAATAAATGTTTTGTTGAATTATATATTACCAAATTAATCAATGTTTCATTGCGTCCAAACATCACTAATATAAAACTGAAAAATAATGCTACATTAACTAATCCATGTTACGTACAAAAATTATAAAGTTACCCTCCTATCAGTTCCTTACTCCTATGACTTCGTAAGCACAGACATCCAATCCCTATTGTCGTCTCATGAAAGTGTCTAGACGATATAAAGCAAATAGGTAATAATATAACACATCGGTCGTCGTGAGCGTGATGGACAGGCAACAGTTCAGATTTCTACCAAAATATTATTAGACACAACTTCACATCTGGCATTAAGATAACACAATGTGTTCAGTTATTATAAAAACTTTGATTAACATTAACAAGCTGAAACCCTGCATATTATTTCAACCTAAACATCAAAAGTGTTGTACCTCTCAATCTATTGTATTTTTCATAAGGCTTAGCGTAGACTCCTGACCATGTACCTAATTTGTCTCCTTTTGTATCCTACACAGAAGACTGGCCTTTTCTTTATAACAGTTATTTTCATTGAATCCTATGGACAAATTTAATGATTTTAGCAAATGATTAGAGATGAATAAATAGTACAATTAAAATCATCAATAATATTTTATATATTATATATAACAAATGTGTGACGGTATTTCTTGGATATAATTTGAAATGTGTGACGCATTCTATTTCCACAAGGATATAGTAGAATATTCCATTTTCCATTTCTCGAATTGAATTCTAATCCTATTGTAATATTTCTGCATTGATATATTCAGTATACTAAGTATAAAAATATATTTACGTACTAGAATATTGTAATCTTATAATATCACCCTCTTCAGACCTAATTAGTATAACATTTTTACAAACTTCTTGTATTATATTTAAATACACATAGTTACTTTATTATCATCAATTTCACATACAAAAAAATTGTTCCACGTTAAATCGTTACTCTTGAATAGAAACAAATCAATACAAACAATAAGGATTAGCGAAGCAATTCGAGAAATCGAGAACAATTAACCAGCGACAGTTTAAACTGGTCGTTGACAGGTCATAAATTCAGCTGTTAACCTCTACCCTACGTTGTTAGGCGTTTTACAATTCGCTCTAACTTAATAGTTCAGATTTCCGTTATTCCGTTTCGTGTTTATATTGCATTTACAATGAATTTATGTAGAGGAAAACTTAATATTAATATGTTGAAAATATGTTTGGTTGGTTGGCTGACTGGAAGAAATAGCTTATAATGGCTATAGGGCCACCATTTGTATACAAAATCCTTTGTTTCAATTGTTACTATCTTTTTGTATTGTTTGTGTATACAAAGAATAACATATAAATAAATATTTTATCATTGACTGGCTGCGCCCCGCGGTTTCACCCGCGTTAGTTTGTATCCCGTAGGAATATCGAAACAAAAGTTACCTATGTGTTATTCCAGTAGTCCAGATATCTACGTACGAAATTTCATTGCAATCGATTTAGTAGTTTTTGCGTGAAAGAGTAACAAACATACAAAACACCTCACAAACTTTCGTATTTATAATATTAGTAGGAAATAGGATAGAAGAATTATAAAGAATAAAATACAAGGTTTCTTTCAAAACATATCGATAAACGTCACGTTCGAATTGACATTGACAATATCAAGTTTTATGAAAAAAAAAAAGTGAAGTCCCGTGTCCCCTAGTGGGGTATGGGGCAGATGATGTACATCTGTTTCACTGATCGATTTTCTTTACGGAAAAATAGGCGATCAACTTTCTGTGTCCTGCCATACCGAGACATTTTTTTTGTGCGTCCCCACCGGGAATTGAACCCAGGACCCCTCGGTTCTACGCTCACGCGTTAACCACTACGCACCAAGGAGGCGGTTAAGTTTTATGAAGTCCTGTCTAAAACTCATTAGTTCTATCGCACACATAACGTAAGAGACGTTATAATTCAAATTAACTACACAAATTTCAAAGCGGTGCGTTAAGAGAGGCAGCTATTACTCTCGGAATGTCATTCACTCGAAGACTTATGAAAGTTAAGACACGTTACATTAAACCAAATAAAAATGAAGAAGAGGAAGGAATTTCGTCTTAAGTAACGTCGATAAAAATGATTTAAACAATTTAAAACGATTATGTACCAATATTTATTATTATACAATAGATAAAAAAAACGATTTTCAAATAATATCTTTAATAAATTTCGATGGGCAAAAATCGATTTATTCTTATGAGAAAATAAACAGATGCTTGAATTATTTTCACACCAACGCCTCTTCAGTTATTGGATGGGTTTATTAAGGTAAAAAGCCATGTCTATCATCAATGTTTTTGAATGCGTTATTTTATATCTTTAAATATGTAGCTGTACTGTTAGTCCTTCATAAAAACCATATAAAGACTAAATTAACAAATTAATATCGAGAACATATTGTCAACTAACTGAATACTTGACTAATTTGACTAAAACAAAAACGGGAACTTTTTACGACTATATCGAAGTCTCCTCCACTAAAACCCTACCTAGATACCATATAAAAGTGTAAATTATCAAATTAATTATAAAAAGCATTTCTATGTTTCTAAAAAGCACGCGATTTCGTGGAGTTTACGTGGGTGTAACAGACTGTTTATCTTAATTAGGCTGCAATGTGGCGTGCGGATACAAAATTATTCACATAATGTTTTGTTTTACTTTTTACCGCTTTAAACACGTATTTGGGTTTAAAAGCGTCTTGTTTATTATAACCTCCTTCTTCATATAGTAAAGAATCGAGCCAAAGGTCATAGAGTATTTTGTTCTATCATTGACCAATATAAACAAATTTTAACATTTTGGGCAGCTAACTATCTCATCTACATAAATGGTTATGGTTTCATTCTGTTAGGTCTTGGGAGAGTCTTAAAACAATCTTGAAGATCATTGAAAGACGTAATATTTAATAATGTTGTTTACAGTATATTACACGGAAATGATGTCTATTTTCAAAGAAATTGTATTAAAACAAAAAAACACCTATACTCTGCACGATCAAAATAAACAGCAAGTCTTATAAACTCAAGCTCTAACATTTATTCATTCAACTAGACTTCTTATAGAAGTACTTTTGAATCGTCATATTACACAGTTATAACATTTACCACCGGTTCGAAAGGCAGTTTCTACAGAGACGAGCCGGCAAGAAACTCTGAAGTATAATATAAATATTGAAACAAATAGTAATTATTCTCGTGTAATGATAAAAAGCAACCAGTAAGCATTACTATATGTTGAATATTTGTTTTCAACTACCAGTTAATATAAAATACTTATACAGAACGAAGTGACGCTAAGTTCAAAAATATAAAACATCATTGGTTCTTGTATGCAGACTTTAATGAACCGATCAAATATGACATTTGAACAATGCAAATTATATTATATATATATATAATATAAGTTTACAATGTAAGTTAAACATTAGACGGTAACAGTTACCTTAAATTAATTGTCATATAAAGAAGATACATCTTAAAAGTTCTCTATTTAAGCTGTAGATACTACATTATATTGTCAAAATAATTTAACATCCGTTGACAAAACGTGTGGCACCTTCATTATACCTAGATCATAAAGTACCCTCGTTTATGAATATTTCCTAACAAGTTACATCGATATTTTCGACTCTATCCAAAGGATATACGGTCGAAATTCAAATGAAGTACTGGAAAGTTATAAGCGACCACTAATAGACTGTAACCGCAATGAACCAAAAACACCTTCGTGGTTGTATCACGGAAAAACATTTTCAAATTATGAAGCATAATAAAGCTTCTGTTTTGATAATGAAGATTTCACGTTATTAAAATGTGCACAGATTAAAAAGCCATCAAAATCCTTAAGACTTAAGAGGCATTTCAGGCCGTTGGACAAAATATTTAATTAATTTCCAAAATCTTATTCGAACTATAAATTTAACATTATATTTGAAACGTTTGCTCGTTAAAAAAAACAATACAATTCAACAAAAAACTTAACAACACATAATGGTAGAATAATGAATGTATTATATGGAAATAGCTATAAAATAGCCTTTTATTCCTAAAGTGTCATATAAACAGCACATTATAATGATTTAAACGTTATTTTATCGCTTATCTTGAAATTTAATACTGACCCCATTTTATGGTGCGTGATATTGTTTAAAAACCTTAGGAAAATGTGCCATGTACCGTCAAAAACCGAAAATGTTTCATGCAATGGGGACTTTCATCTAGTCCTGTATTTAATTCAATATAAGTACCCATGAGTATAAGATTCACCAAAATCTTAGTTGACTAGTTACAGATAGACAAGCAGGACTTAATGTTGTGAATGATCTTAGATAGCAATATTATAAACGACAGTTTGTATCTAGGTGTAGTGTATTGGCTGAATAAAGTGTTGCTCGGTTGTCTCGTGCGCCGACGTCACGAGGCAGTCGTAGACCGACACTCGAACGGAGCGGTTCTGTGTGAGCGATTGCGCAGGTGGCGTGGCCGTAAAGCCGTAGAACACTCCAGAAAAGAGGGACATTACATGTGGCGACGAGGAAAATAGTAAGTACACATTGGTAATTAAAAAAAAAAAAAAAAGGAGGAAAGATGGCGATACGCTGCATACGCGATACGATAAACAAGTGACGTCATTCCCAGAGTACTTCGCTTATAATTTACTATGAACTGGTTGTTTAATCATTAGCTATTGATACCAAAACAGTGGGTTTTTACACGCTTTTTTTTATTAGCTTCACCCGTATGTTTGTATGTTTGTTTGTTTGTAACCGACTTCTTTGGGCGCGATTTTTATCCACTTTAAACGGCCAGATTGCGTTCAAACTTTGTAGATTTATTGAGGACCGATGACAATACACTAATTCAATAAAATTATTCCATTTTTCAATTTGCAAAATATGATTTTGTTAATTTATATAATTTTCATCTATAGTCGATAAGGTGAGAAAATTAATTAAAATTTTCGTCGTTCGAGTCGTGCAATCGTTTAAAATTAAAAAAAAAAAAAAAAACAATAATAATATAATAATCAACGAGGATTTAACAGTTAATCTATGCCAAACATTTAAATGTGTCCAGCCGTTTTGGGCGCGGCAGAGTA
>NC_052115.1:6025390-6051215 GCF_012273895.1 Zerene cesonia | reverse complement strand
CGGTTCTGTGTGAGCGATTGCGCAGGTGGCGTGGCCGTAAAGCCGTAGAACACTCCAGAAAAGAGGGACATTACACTAGGAATTTATGGATGTATGGATATTTGATACTTCACGCAACAACTATTGAACGTACTTTGATGATACTCGGCTGTGATGTAGCTTATGTACCAGGATAACTCCTATGTTATAGAAGAGTCATGGATTCATCTGCGAGTGAAACTGAATTGTAATGTATCAAAGATTTATGTTTAATTATATATTCAAAAAACTAATGAAAATCCCTTTTTAATAAAAACAGTTGAAAGTAATTCGTTAAACGGTACATCAGACAGAATTATTATGAAATATGTAATGTAAAATGCTAAATTGCAAAGTAAAATGCATTAAAAACTCGTGAATTTATGAACGCGATACGGCGCGGGTCAGCTTACACTGGTCAAGGTGAACACGGTCGTTTAACTTTTTTAACGTGATTCTCCCGTTTCATATAATTAACGTCAAACTGGGGCTTCACTGAAAAAGAGGTTCTATTCTTTCAGTGAGCTTTTCGAGCGAACGAACGGGGAGCTTTATTTTTTTAATTTAATGATGATTTCGTTGCGCAAGACCGATCTTACATTATTTACATAGCACGTCGACGTATTGAACGTTTTGGACCATTTTGGGGAGGTCTTGTCTTGTGAAGGAAATGAAAATTGAGGTCACTGTTTTCATTGTTAAGAAAAACATAACAATGTATTTTTGCTTTCGATTTTAAATGAAAATATTTGGAAATTAAGAACTTTTAAAGGAATTAAAAAGTTACAACTTTAGCTAGCTTCGTGATGATAACAATATTAACCATGTTTTCATCCGCGAATAAACCCGGGCAAGTAGTTCTATAGGCTATGTGTTATCCTGGTATATAGTAAATATCATTGCCAAATATGATCAAAATCCGTTCTCTGGTGTTCGCGTAAAAAAACTACGAACATATATACTTCCATCCTCACAAACTTTCGCATTTACAATATTAGTAGAACATAATCAATAAACACTATTAAAAACCTACAAGTATATTTGAATACCTACAACATATGACATTAAGACAAGCAGGAGGAAACAAATCACTATCTCACTCAAGGCTTAATAAAGGATCAAAAGTCCAAAACCAACTACTGAAAGAGTAAGTGAGTTAAGTGAGTGTCGATCTTTATTGTTTTGTGAAATCTCAAACGATTTCAATTTCACACTAGCTTGACAAGGTGGAAAAGCCATTAACTTTTTGCTTTGATACGGAACAATACATGTAAAAGGTAAATCTGATTGGTTGATTTTATCAACACACGCACACTGCTGTGCTAAGACTCTTGAACATTTGGATCTGTGTAATTATGATTGATATTGCGATAGGAAAGTACGTCGAAAGGTAATCTTCTATTTTTGACAATGACCCCAAACATACAAATAATATAATGCATGTAGACAATAATATAAAATTGGAAAGTTTTACATGAATATCCTATCTTCTATGAAACACCTTATTACGTCAACTTAATTAATTAAAAATATAATATTTATTTAAGAGGTATATACTCGTACTATATATGTATACAAAAACTCACATATTAAAATTACATTGATAGGAATAATGATTATGAATAAGTAATAGCCGTTTACTTTTAATTTATATTATAAATGAAAATGTCATTAAAACTGATTTGAAATCTTTATTACTACTTATCACTACTTTTTGAATTCCAGATTGAACAACATTTAAATTAAATTCTTTAAAAACGAATCTATTTAAGTACCATTGAATGAGAAAAGAAATCTAATCTAGAGACCCGGTAAAACCCACTGAATATTTTAATGAAACATTGCTATGGCTGTTAACGTTTGTGTGGAAAAAAACGTGTATAATTTAACTACTTCACTGTTTTCCAATTCTTATATTTATAATCCAATAGTATTCTTGACGCGCTTCCACTGCCATCTCTATTTTGTTTTACGATAACATTTATACATATTCACGAAATAATTTCAAATGTTTATATGAAATAATATTACTACTTTTCTAGATGAAATTTGGCATCCTTAGGTTAAACATTTTAAAATCATGTCTAGATGTGCTATCAATTAGAAAAATCTAATATTATATCAATAAATATATAATTTATCAGTTTTGGTAGAAAACTTTGCGAAACCACCTACCACTTTTTCCTGATCCAATAATTACCAAAATATCAGGAAATACTTAAGATATATAAGACCGTATTTATGTTCTAACAAATAATTGAAAGAGTCGCATCACCATTTCACAATATGAATATGCCATGTCAGACTAAAAAGAGAAATTGTTCATTCACCATTCGTTAATTACGTGGCCATCCCAGTTGACCCTTGCATTGGGTTGGAATACGACTATCTGAAAGAACTGTAAACCGATGGTAGTTCCAGTTATACTGGACGGTTTGGCACAAAGAGTATACGGATCTAGTTTGGTCAGAACAATTAGTTTGACAAATTTTAATGAACATTGGATAGTACAGTGTAATATTTTGTATTTTGGTATCTAGATAAACTTATACAAGACGATTCTGTAGATCTTGCAGGATATTTCCATTTATTTTTGTAGTTGTAGGTTGTAACTTTGACTTGCGTTTAACTAAATATTTTTTAATATTCATTTAATAACAAAATTACTTAATACATTTATATACAATGCCCAACACATGCATATTATTTTTTTACTTTTATACAAGATTTCGTTACGGAAATAAAGTAAGTGGCCACAATTAAATCATTGAAAAATCATTGACTAATGTTGTCTATGTTTTCATAAATTTAATCCCTATCATAAAGTTATTTCATTACATCTAATTTCATCCCTTTACCCAAGAAGGAAGAAGGTTTACGATGATAATGTCGTCCATTTTATCAAAACGAAGAAATCCGCAGTTAAACCCTAGTACTTACAAATATGTAAAGT
This sequence comes from Zerene cesonia, assembly GCF_012273895.1. NCBI lineage: Eukaryota > Metazoa > Arthropoda > Insecta > Lepidoptera > Pieridae > Zerene > Zerene cesonia. The sequence continues at coordinate 6,048,244 of NC_052115.1, read as the reverse complement.
AAAAATATAGCATTCACATAGTGACACTAGGTACATCAATTTGCGTGTATTAAACACTATACTTTTTCTAGACACGCAAAAATGTGCTTACCTGTTAAAATTATAACTCGACAATTTATGTTAATGAGACTCGGGTACCATGTGTCGTGACTTTTATTTCTGTGCTTATAACAAAGGCTGAAAATTTAAAAATTTAGGCCAGTAGGTAATGTTCATAGTTATAACGCTTTATAAAGTTAGTAGTTAGTTAGTTATAAAGTAAGTTAGTAGTTGCAGTTACCACTATCTTTTTTAAAGCCGAGGCAGAGGCGGTAGTATATTATACTTCAGCTTGCTTCTCCTATCGCACGTACCAAAGCTAAACTTCACGTATTGTATATAGGCTATAGCAATCAGAGGTCATACCATATATTTTCAACGGCGAACAATGCTTCAAATCGGTTCATAGTTACTAAAATTAACGCATTCAAACAAACCCATCAGCTATATTATTCAATATACCTAGATAACAATGAAATGATCGTCGGAGCGTGAGATTTGATATTTATACCATATGGTAAAAAGACAGAAATTTACGGCATAGTATAGAATAGATAATGACTAATATTTGAGATCTTGGCATTAGTTCTGAAGAGAGCTTCATACTACTTCTATTCCTTAGAACCGTGTTGAAAGACAAGAATAAGAATAGTCTATTAAACATTTATATCTATAATTCTACAAATAAACACATGTTTGAACATGATCAACTTATACCCAATATAATTGGACAAAACAAATTATTAGATACATCTACATTTCGGATTACTTTTTTACATGTTGTAGTCGAGTACTCTTAGACGCGTTTTGGGCCCGTTCGCACCGGGGTAATACCACACCTCCACAGAAGATCAGCGTGAAATAGCATATTAATATGTTTTGTTCGGTGAGTGGGGGAGCCGAAGGCCCATATCCTTTTCTTTACCCTTCCAAATCCTTGCCTCTGTACCTCTGGTCAATTCTTTCTTAATCCCTTTCCAATTTGAAGTCAGCAATCCATTTATATGTACAGGTACGGTGGTTACGATTACCATTAGGCGACCCATCAGCTCCATTGCCGACGATGACATAAAAAAAATATTCAGTATTTTTTCCTGCACTGAAATACGAGAGAAGCGAAGCCTAAATATTGCAACAGCATTACCATTTAATCATTTACTCGGTGAAAAGCATGTGGTCGTTCAATATTCAACCCGATTGAATTAATATCATTACATGTTTACTGAACAAGATAATTCGCGGTTAACAGAGATTACGCATAAATGAATATATTTATATATTATGTGAATATCCGAATTAACTCCAATAATCCGGATAATACGATTGATATGATATTAGATTATTTGCAAACAGATTTGGTAATGATCTACGGATAATTTAATTGAATCTCAGCTGTCTCATTGCCGCAAACATTAGTTCAATTTCCAGGTTACTGTTGTTGTGTAATGGCAAGCTTCAAAGAAGGTTCATGAGGATTTAAAAGCTAAACTCATTTCGATATCATTGCCGACAAATATCTGCGTCATGTATAGCTAGTTTTAACATAAAACCAAAAACGATTTTTATCGATCGCTCCATTGAAATGGTACCTTATATTATAATGTTCGATAGAATATTCCTATTCTAAAATAAATAAATAACCCTAACAATATAACGCGTAAACAAAGGCCACATGTAAACATCAATTTGTAATAGTACACACAAACATTTATAATTCTCATAACCGAGGCTTAAATCAAATAAATCTCATTAGTCTCCAGTCACAGGAAATCTCAAATCGTTTCGAGTCAGAGATTAAATTTTAACGATAAATATTCATTAGAGAACTAATAACGGCTATTACTTTTGTTAGAAATCATTCATTGAACTCCTAGTCATTCTGGAAACTCGAGTTAAAAAACTTGCGAAAAAACGCTGAATGATGATACTTTCTTCTTCTTTTTTTTGTTTAAAAATAAAAATAAACGATCTTCAGATGTCAAAATCTCATTACGGTTAGTAATTTCGAATTACTAACTTGGTTCTACTGTTCCTGTTCCTGTTCTCGGATAAAAATTGACCATATAGTGATAAATATGAATAGAAATGATCCGCATTTTTTAAGTTATAATATATACCTACGATTCACACCTGAAAAGTCTATATATGTTACTTTTTATTAATTGATCATTGGATAAACCTGCCAGCGTATTTGTAATGAGACTTTTCCCTTATTTTATGCATGGGCACGTGATGATATCTCTGGGCCCTAGACCTTAAAATTTATTGAAACCTCTTTAGTGCTGATAATTGTATGAAACGTCGATTTAAATGTTAATGACACAAACCTCGAAAATATTTCATTAAACTTGTACCACCTCAATTCATTATTTGAATAACCCTACGGTTTAAATTAATACATGTACGTGATCTCTGAATGCCACAGGCTCTCTATGTAACACGAGCGAAGACAAAGCGGACCATTAGTAGTTAATATACTCGTAGTTATAGCTTAGAAACAAGGATTCGTCCCAAGGGACCAAGTGAAAAACATAACATAGCAAAATTAACGATTGTTTCTGTACGAAATTTTCAATTTAAATATTATTTGTTGGTCTATTTAAATGAACAGTTTAATTTCGCTTACTCACCATTTTGCGGGATGCTATTATGAAATATTCAACAGCGGGATTTTGTTTCGTTGGAATATTATTTGAATTAATACGCACAAACTCATACGTTATTTTATATTTTATATTTTCCTTGATATAGATAGCAGAGTCGTCATGTGAGGTTGGACGTAAAATGAATCTTTCAAATTCGAATATGAATAAAAACCATACCATTTTCTTGTCTTTAATTCTTAAATTGTTTGAGTTTTTAATTTCTAAGAACCATACTTTTATTAGAATATTCCCAAATATATAGCACATACCTACACCTAAAACTTTACACATACTCATTAAACTAAAGAACCTTGCTATAGCTTTGTGAAACTGGATGATACATGAAATAGGAATTAAAAAGTAATGTTATTCTATCCGTATGTATGAGATTATTTAATTAGTTGATGAATGTATATTTTAAAGTCACATCCAAATGTATGCTTTAAATACGTCACTCCTATTCGAGTCCTAAATTTAAAATTTGACTGAAGTAAAAATTCAGAAAAGTTCCGTTCTATCTGTGAATAGCTAGGAATATTACAAAACAGAGAGTTTATTACTTTGTACGTCGTAATTCGCGTCATATCCGACTAATACAAAATTCTAAATTTTTTCGTCGTTTATTAGATCGTTGTATTAACTCCTTATCCGACTTAGAATCCCGGAATCCTCGCTAATAACTCAATAATTAAAAAACGCTTTTCCTTTTACGTTTGCTAAGGCCATCCGTTTTAATTGGAATAAAACGAAAAAGACTCCATCGTCCTATGAGTTGCCAGTGTAAAGTCGATATTTCGCTGAAAACCTCTTTAATACCTGTTGAACGAATGGAATAATTCAGCATAATTGACGGAACTCTTTGTTGTATGACACAATTGTTCACGTTTTAATTATGTATGTTGTTACGCTCGAAGACCGAAAATAGGTACTCATTAAGCGAAAATATAGATGTTAGGAAGAAGCACTGTGAAATGTCCTTCTCTACTTGTGGGTTTGCATATATGTACGTACTAGCTGTGACCCGCTGTTTCACCCGCGTTGCCCTATCCCGTAGGAATACCGGGATATAAAGTTGTCTATATGTTATCCCAGTTGTCCAGCTGCCTACGTACCAAATTTCATTGCAATCGGTTCAGTACTTTTTGCGTGAAAGAGCAACAAACACACACAAATCTTTACAAACTTTCGCATTTATAATATTAGTAGGAATGAGTAGGATATTAGTAGTATAGTAGGAAGGTAGAATATGAGTGAAATTATGGTAAACTAATTTATGCTCAGAACTTGTCGTGGTATTCTACATTGCCACAACGCGTGTGTACGTTTTCATTAAAGCCACAATATTTACTTTTCCTTTTTTCTGTGACTTTTTTGCAATGAGCGTTTTCGCTCTTACTCCTTTCGCGTTACTTATGTCCTATGTAGTAATAATAGATTATTTATATATATTAGTAAAAGTTTCCCTTTAGTTATGTAATGAGTTGTAAAAGTACTTGCTTTATAAGAATGATGATTATATATTTTAACGTTTCTAGACGAAGCAGTAGTGTAAGAGCATCAGAAGAATAAAATACCGTAAAGCAAACGATAGTTTAACATCAGTTCAAAATACAGAAGTTAACTAACAAGCAATCTTCTGTACTCTCGCAGGACCCCATTAAAAGTTATATGTATCACTGAACAAAATTATTAATGACATGTTCGCTGTAAGGATTTTTGAGATAAAAACCTACTTCATTCATTTGTAATTGTACGAGGAGTATGGGATAATGGGAAAAATTGTTTTATACCTAGATCCTACTTATATAATAGACGGAAAAGTTTATAATAATGTTCGGATGGTTGTTATTTTTTCACGCGAAATCTACTAAATGGATATTAATGATATTTGGCAGTGATGTATCTTATGTATCAGAGCCACACATGAGCAATAGAAAATATATACTTTGATCCGTCTATGTGTGCACTTAATGGCACAATGGGATGAGAAAAAAATTATTTAGATCTTATATATACAAAAACTTTAAAGTCATGTAAGTATTTCTGTTTTTTAAACGAGTTAATTTACTACTTTATCAAACACAATTTCATATTAATATTTAAATCTTATTATATACGAGCAGTCTGCCCCGGCTTCGCCCGTGGTACATGTATAGCGTAAAGCCTTCCTCAAAGAAGATTTTGTCATAGAATCGATAAAAAGATAGATAGAGTATATAAATATGTAAACGTTAGATCTTATACTATGTATTACGGAGCTCTTGTCATAAATAATTCGAGAATATTCTGAAATAAACGCACATTATTGATAAAAACGCGGTTGTAGAAATCTTTTATCTCTTATGACATACGAAACTTTAGACACTATCCAAACCTTGAACAATAATAACAGGATTTCTTTAACAAAAACCATTTAAATGGCCTCTGGTGATTCCACGCCATAGAGCAATTACCGGTTAAATCACCCAAACAAATTCCTTTATTTCGAGAATTTTCTGTGATAAAATTTATAGAAATCTGTACTCAATGGGTTCAAATTTTTTCGTGAATTAAAATTATATTTTATTTTCTTTCTTAACACCGAACAATCACGCTTTAAACGTTTAATCACTGTTACAATCTATTTGATTTTGATAAAAATAATAATGCACAATAACTCTAATATTTTATGCTTTAAAGAAATTCGGTTACCTTAATATATTTAAGTGGTCCTGTAAACATAATTTCACATAATCCACATCACAATATTCACATATTAAACAAAAATCTCATTTAATTCTGAGCACATTTTGCGAATTTGTTAAAAAATTGGGAATCGCAAAACATTGTTTATTTTCATAAAGACCGGCTGACTCACACGCATATGCGAAACGAATGAACATTCTCTACACATTTCGATGTTATATATCCGTCTCTTTCTAATCTATAACATTATATACCATTGACACTCTCGCATCTCATTCTCGATCGAATGCAATAAACCAGTCTAAAAAGACCTGACCCAGATCTTATAACTTATGCACTTTGGGAATAGAGCAAGACTACTTGAGATCATAACATTGTGGTTATAGTTATTTGTGTAAATCAAATAAATTCCTTCAATATATCAAAATAAACATTTACCTAATAAATTATACATTAATAAACGCAACACTACTTTAAATTATATCTGAATAAATTTCTTGTCAACCTTATCAATAATTTAAAATATCTTTTAAATGATTGATATCATATATCTAGAATCGAAAATTATTTAAGACTAGTTGCGCCCCGCAGTTTCTCCCTTGTAAGTCTGTATCTCGTAGGAATATCGGGCTAAAAAGTTGCTTATGTGTTATTCCAGTTGTTCAGCTGTCTACGTTCCAAATTTTATTGCAATCGGTTCCGTAGCATTTGCGTGAAAGAGTAACAAACATACACATACACATACATCCATCCTTACAAACTTTCGCATTTATAATATTAGTAGGATTGAATTTATGCCTATAGGTGTTATATGCAAATTAAGTGTGCCTAGATATTAAGTAATTAGTGCTTCCTGGCACCTGACCTTGGCCTCTTAACCTCTGACTCAGTAATAGGAGCACAACTCGCTTCGCATGTGTGTTTAATGAACTATTAAAGTTCAACCCTAGCTTTATCCATAACTAGACTCGTCACAGCTCCGCCCGGATATCAAGATTCCTGGTTTACCCCAAGGGAGCATTTAATAGAGATAAAAAGTTAAGTATAAAAAGATATATAAAAGATGAGTATCATATCACTCCAGTCAGCACGTATCCTGTCTGTATACCAAATTTAATCAAAATCCGTTCAGTAGTTTCAGTGTGAATGACGTACAAACATTCAAACAAACAAACATTCACATTTATAATATTAGTGTGATAGTGTGATTATATTATTACGAATTTAACTTCTTTCAACTAGAACAAGTACTGTATGTTTTCAAACGATTATCCCAGTCAACGGAAAGTGATTTTATCGTTACATATCGTTTATTTTCCAATACTTATCAAAATCCAAATGCTTTGACCTTTCAACCCACGTCTAATGTTCCATCACGCGTAATGACAACTTTTATTTTACATGTATTTTCTTCAATCGAAACGACAATTCCGACAATGTGTCCTAAAGAAATACTAACTCGTACTTATGTAAGAAATTGCTTCCAACCCCAGTATAGAGACAGAATAACAAAACGAAACTCAGCATTTTAGCTTTCGCGCCAAATTCTTAAATGCTTTTATTAGTTTAGACTTAGATTACGTACGTGCGATGTAACACGTATGAAGTTAATTTAAAACCCTATAAAATGTAGCAATTTCACGTATGTACTAAAAAGAATCTAGAATCTACAATCGCAATCGAGCATATAAAGGTAATGGCTTGGGGAAGACAAAATGGCGGACCGCACAAATAAGCTCTCTCTAATGATGATTTATAAGATGCTTTCTCGGTACTGTTTAATGAACTAGAATATTCTGTACACTTGTATATAACCATACTAGCCGCCCATCCCGGGTGCGGTCGGGTTGGCCCGAGATAAAATTGAAGCCTATGACATTGATAGATAACGCAGCCTTTACTAATTACATCCAAAGATTACCGCATACAACGTCACACACTAACAATATCAAAAAGCATGAAATTATTTATTATAAATAAAATTAGCACCTTCATTCCCTTCCATAAGAGAATTTAATTGTATTTCATTCAAAAAACAAAATTCAAAAAAATACTTATTCAATGGAAATATAAGAAAACAAAATAGTATTCTGAACTCTCGAACCGCGGTATCAAAGTCACGATGTGGGCCAATCATCCCTACTAATATTATAAATGCGAAAGTAACTCTGTCTGTCTGTCTGTCTGTTACGCTTTCACGCCTAAACCACTGAACCGATTTTGACAAAATTTGATATGAAGATAGAACTGAACTTGGGAAAGGACATAGGATACTTTTTAACGCGAAAAAAGGGTAGAAAGGGTTGAAAGAGGGGATGAAAGTTTGTATGAAAGTTCGTTATTGTCAAACCGATTTTGATGAAACTTGGTATGAAGATGGAGCTAAACGTGGGAAAGAACAAAACATACTTTTTAATACGAAGAAAATACTCCTTACCATGTCGCGCGATATAAGCGAATTCTACGCGGGCGAAGCCGCGGGCGAAAAGCTAGTGAATAATATATGGTTCGCGGATATCGGATCCTGTATCCGTAATTACGTAAAATGTGAGAGCTATTGCTACATTTCCTTATATTTATCATCCCACTTCTGAAATAAATACAAATGTTTTAAAAATAGTCTTTTTGGAGAACCTTCTTATTTATCAATGAACCTGATGGTTCGTTTTCAATTTCAAATATATTGTATGTGTTCTTATACAGATATTATGGAAAATCAATTGGCTTCACTCTACACTTTTTTGTATTTGTGTCTCTTACCTGTCTTTTTTTCCGTTGCATCAGGTTTGAAATCACAACAATTCTAAAGAAGTTTCACTTCAAAAATGGTACGATAATGTAATCAATGTACTGAATCATATTTTACATGGGTAATACAGGTATTGAAGTTAAATTATAAGAATCACCATCGTACAAGTCAATATATCTATCTATAACGACTGTTTTGTTTACCACAGACTTTCTCAAAAACGAGCGCAGTCGAAATTGTATTAAAGGCATAAAAATTAAATTCTAAAATAATATTTTCAAAGAAAAATTTACTCTCTTCGACTACATGTCTGGATGCAAGCCAGTTACGACTGGGTAAATGCAACAAATTGCCTTCGGTTGTGGAGGCTGCTCTCCAATTTGCTATTATATTCATCTTGTATTTTCAATCAGAGTACGTCATTAATCCAATGATCCTTTGCGGTTGAGTAACTGAAGATTTATATAAAGATTCTTGAATCTAGTAATAAGCTATGTTTTTTTTTTTTTTTTTTATAAAAGAAAGCGGACAAACGAACAAGTGGTGCGCCCATTATCGAGCGATCACCACTGCCCATGACCCTCACAAGAGTCCCTGTGAAGGTGTTGCCGGCCTTTTAAGGAAGAGGTAGATATTTTTTTTGAATTTATCCGGATTGTAAGTTGCCGGGAACAACGACGAAGTAAGACCATTCCATAAAAGGGTTGTGCGAGGCAAGAATTGGCGCGAAAAGCGAACTGTACTCGTGCGCCAACGGTCTAGGTGATGTGGGTGGAAGTTAGCCTTATGACGGGTGGTACGATGCTGGAATTCCGCAGGAGGGATAAGATTGAATAGCTAAAGAAAACACTTTAATAAATTTGCTTGAAGTCATTTTAATGTTGTATGCATATACCCTCTGCGTTGATGTTTAAATATTGTGTATAAAAAAGGAGAATAACATTTTTCATTTTATCACTATGGCGCGATGGTGATGGATTTTAAAATTGCTCTTTTGTAGAAAATTAAAATTGTACTATTCCATGTTTTTATCACATGTTTTCTTTTAGATAATTATTATCGATGTTAAAAACGAGCGAACCCTATAAGGGAACTCCATGAAAAATATATGCACGTAACATTTATTTCAAGAGAAAACGTTAAATAATTTTTATCGGATGGCGTATTGCCAAAAAACAACCATGTTTGCGTATTACGCAAACGCCTCCCGCCAAATCGCCTATTTGAGCAATTTTAAAATTAAACTTAAATAATATGCAAAGATGTTTTATATCTTATTTGTTTAAGTTCTCTGTTAGAATCGGTCAAATAGGCGATTAAATTTTCAGCATCAAAGCTCGAATATATAAATGAAATTAACCCTTAATACTAAGCCATTATGCCTGAACGTGACGCGCCGCTTAATATTCTTATAACGTAGTAAAGTAATTGAAAATCTCGGTTGGTATTCGCGAAATTGGGAAAAAAAACCTTACCTTGGATGTTGGGAAAATATTACAAAGGTTTTTAATTGTACTCAGTATATTTAATTTTTAGTTTTATAGCATTGAAATCATACTAATATTATAAATGCGAAAGTTTGTGAGGATGTGTGTGTTTGTTGCTCTTTCACGCAAAAACTACTGAACCGATTGCAATGAAATTTGGCAGTGTAAACAGCAGTTTTCTAATAAAAAAACAGGTAAAGATAATAGGAACGTCTTCAACACACGTTAATAATGATATATCGTATTCTATAATAAGCTATAATAAACCTGTTGCAATTTTAATGTATCTTAAAACAAATATGCGCATATTTTGTAATTAATAAAAGATGGGTTCATAGTAGTATAATTTACTCTTAGTCTTGTATTTGATTATATTAAAACTTTCATAATCTTGCCGAAAACACCATGTATACATCCGTACAAACCCTCCTACATACCTTGCAAAGATACCATAGTAAAGTGAGTTGCACTGATATCATATTGAACTATTTTATCATTATTTTATCGTTATGCGTGACTGACAGCATAGATATCATGGTATCAGTCATTTCTGTTTATTTTCGATGAGTTTCACCGATGTTTACTCAAAAAGGAAGTTACTTATAGCTGACATATTTTACACCCTATGAATCATCATTTAGGTTCGTTTCGGAGTATAAATTATAACCAATAAAACACATATTATTTTTGCTTTACTTTGTCATAAACAGAATTCATTTTCATCTTTCATTTTACCACCCTCGAAAGCGTTCAGTTCAATATAATTTTGTAGATAGCTGCTTTCATTATCATTACAACAATATGCTGACGCCATGAAGAATAACGAAACGTATGCAAATTTATTATTAAAAAACCGGCCAAGTGCTACCGACCACAGGGTTTGCAGGGAATCAAAGCCCACAGTTTTATTATAACAGTTACATAGTAGATCTTTTGATTGCATTGCCTTACAATAAAGTTGATTTTATCACAGGCCAAATGACACTAGAAAAAAAAGGGCGTTTGACAAACCGACAGGCGATCAGATGAACAACAATGCAACCCCTTAAAATAGTGAAAAATCATTTTAAAAATGAATTTAATCTTATTAAGTCACCTAAGTGTGCAACACAATCTTAATTGATAGATTAAGCTATACCACAGATAATATCATACTATAGTAGTAGTTATAACTAGAACTACAATGTAACTATTCAATTAGCTTGCCATGCATTGACGTTAATTGATGTATGTGGTACTCTACGTCTAAAGTAAATGAAGTAAGCAAATATATTATTATGTTCACGCGATTGCCGTGATTCCTTTTGTGATTGATTTTGAATTGTTGTACCATTCCAGAATTTGGATTGGTACTTCCCTACCAGGGGCGGCGGTGATCTTTTTGTATAAAAGAATGACGTAAATATGCTTTTCAACTGATGTTTTTATTGATTACTAGCTGTTCGCCCTGGTTTTATCCGTGGTACATATATAGCCTATGTCACTTAGTAATTGCAGCTTTGTAATGGTGAAAAAATTTTTGAAATCGGTCCACCCGTTCACGTGTGAAGCGTGACCAAGGGAAATAGGGATACATTTAATATACATATAATCAGATTTTCACTATTTTATTATACAATGTAAACTTAGTAAATGAATTAAATGAAATACTAAAATAAGTTTAAATAGAAAATATTTCCAGTTACATTTCTCAACATATAATACATAAAACGTTTCTTTTACCATACTAAAGCAAGAGCTGATGTCTCTATGTGAATTCCATTTAATTAACTTTTAGCCATAGCAGTACGCAATTGAAGGTGTGTCAAACCCATGCTCTTCGTAATTAACCTCGCTATTTAGCTACGCAAAAGTGTGTGTAGTCCTCCGGGGGGGAAATAGTCAAACTTTTAAGTGCCCTTAATATTTAAAATGTTGTTACGAGAATAACAGCTCTAAATCTAAATATTTCATTAATCTAACAAATTTAAATCCTACGAATATTATAAATGCGAAAGTTTGTAAGGATGTGTGTGTGTGTGTATTTGTTACTCTTTCACGCAAATACTACTGAACCGATTGCAATGAAATTCGGTACGCAGACAGCTGGACAACTAGAATAACATATAGGCAACTTTTTATTCCGATATTTCTACGGGATACGGACTAACGCGGGTGAAACCGCGGAGCACAGCTAGTAAATCTACAGTGTGAAAGAATGAAGAAGAGGTACTGTTATTTTCTTACTAGCTGCGCCCCGCGGTTTCACCCGCGTAAGTCCGCATCCCGTAGGAATATCGGCATTTAGTTGTCTATGTGTTATTCCAGCTGTCCAGCTATCTACGCACCAAATTTCACTGCAATTGGTTCAGTAGTTTTTGCGTCAAATAGTAACAATCACACACACATCCTTACAAACTTTCGCTTTTATAATATTAGTAGGATAGAATAGGATAGGATTAGGAGGATAGGATAGTAGGATTCAACATTCATAAGTCACTTATTTTAAATATCATCAAAATTCCTTTTTATATATCCTTTTCAATCAACAGATCCATAACAAATAGGAAACTTTAATTATTTTCAAACAAGTCCCAATAAATTTACTCCACAAGTCGTGTATCCAAGTTAAACACTAGAATGACCTAGTTTCCCTCGTGCTCATATCTGGGCAGTTCAATCCCAAACTCAAAACTTTATATTCTAAAACTAAAAAAATGCGTAATGAAGCATCAGAGTAAATTCAAGTATTAAAACTAGATTTTCTTGTTGCGTAAAACCAATTTTCACGTCCTTTTATATAATAACAAAGAGTAGAAGTTATGTTATGCAATGTTTGTCGGCAATGGTTTATAATCTATTCGAATTATTATTTTTTTATTAATTAGTCGGTATTATAGTTATATATGTATAGACCACTAACTGCGCACCGCGGTTTCACCTGCGTAAGTCCGTATCCCCTAGGAATATCGGAATATAAAGAAATTGCCTATATTATTAGTTTAGTTATTCCAGTTGTCCAGCTGTCTACGTACTTAATTTCATTTCAATCGATTCAGTAGTTTTTGCCTGAAAGAGCAACAAACTCACACAAATCCTTACAAACTTTCGCATTTATAATATAAGAAGAAGAAGAAAGATTAGTAAGGACTAGTAGGATTACCGAAATTTATACTACACTAGACACTGGTCCCCGCTCCGCTCGGATATCAAGATTCCTTTTTTATCCCAAGGGAGCATTTAATCGGCATAAAAAAATGTATATATATATTATATCACCCAATTCAGCTCATAGCCTGTCTGTAAACCAAATTTCATCAAAATCCGTTCAGTAGTTTCAGCGTGATTGACGAAGAAACATCCAAACAAACAAGCTTTCATGTTTATAATATTAGTGTTATAGTAGGCATTGTTTTAATATATACTCAAACAATATTTATGTGTATTTTGTTTATCCTATGAAACCTATCTAGCTTCAATATAAAAGGCCCGTTACAAATGATAGGATCCGCAATATACTACTCATAGATTATGAAATAATAACTTTTCAGAACATTTTCTTTACAAGGAAAAATCTTCTTTTTGTAATGTCTCGATAGATCCTTTCTGAAGGATCTAAATACTCCTTCTAAACATTGCCTCGCCTCGATGACTTGTACAATTATTCTTAGCGATCTGATATCTCAAAAGATGCAGTTTCCCAAGGGGGAAGTCAGGGTGACATACAAAAAAATACCCTAAATCAGTTTTAAATTCTATAAACTTAAGTCACGTCAGAAACAACACTATCCCGTGTTGTTATAGGAATCATTAGTTTCATTACTAATTATAACTAATTATAACGGTGATTTAGTTATACAAATCTGAACAATTGCCGTAATTACATATGACGGTTATTACCATACCGATTTATGGTGCAATTACTTTAGTACCCTGCTTATTCACGTACCTTCTACAATTTAAACTTATACTCTTGGCGATAAACCATCTTCTTCAGACAATACATGAAAGACAATACAATATATACCTATGTATTTTCTTCCTTTCTCTATAATGTAAAATGCTTATTTATAAAAAATCTAGCATGGCATCATCAGCGAATCATTCCTATATGCACAACAAACATGTGTATTGCCATACCCCACTATAAGATAAGCGTTCAAAAGCTGTTAAAATTTCAAACAACTGAATTTGCAAAAATTTCACCCCACGCCCCATATCCACTTGACATTTATGAAATCCCCAAAATGTTCTTCGACTCATGTTTAAAGATCTCTGGTTTGTTATTTCTTGATGATATCATCCACGATACAATATCTACGCTGATAAAAGTTTTCTACAATCCACATTTTGCCTTCGCCAAAGTCATTCCGCACCGGAGCGTTGAGGTGCGCGGACGTCGAAAATGTTAGTGTTTTTGTTTTTGTTCGCGATTGCGTATGCGCAAGATAATCTCTCTGTAAACACGACGCAAGGTGTTGTTATCGGCAGCCGTGCTAGCGATGGAAACTATTATTCGTTTTATGGAATACATTATGCCGGCTCCACGGCTGGGCAAAATCGATTCAAGGTAGTTATGAAGCATTTTATTTATATTTATTATGTATGTGAGCGTATCTAGGCATGCGTTTGTTCATACGCATTACGTCACACGTGCCTGTATCGGTTGGTATTGCAATTTCATCGTAATTTTACCACAATTTGCGAAACCATAAAAATATATAATATCGTTCAAAAGGCATAACAAATAAAACATTTAGAGAGTCGTATAATATATGATAATCTATCTATATACATATAAATTAATCGCCAAAAGTGATGCTAACTCAAGAACGGCTCGACCTTCGGGCTAATATTTTTCTAATGTTTTTGTTAAGGCACATGGAAGGTTCTTATGGATGAAAACACGTACCACGGGTGAAGCCGAGGCGGACCGCTAGTCTCATACATAAATTTGCCGATTACAATAACTTTTTGACGCAAATGTTTAAAGCATCTAATTGTACTAATATTAAATTGTTAATTTTTCACGAATGTCCTGAAGTTTCTACGATAACAGCAATTAGAGCGAATATAAACGACACACATGCAAACGATAAAACGTTTATGTGTTTTGATAATACATTCATTATAGTTTTTTGCTAGCTATCCTAACGCTTGTATCCAGGTGTATTTATATCTTTAACCGGCGTTCCGCCCGACTTCACCCGTGGTACGTATTCCCTTCTATATCAAAAAACATTAAAAAAATCATCAGCCGAATTGGTCGAGCCGTTCTCGAGCATTAGGTGATTAACTGCTATTAGGATGAGCAGTGCATGTCAGATTACAAACGCTTGGCATTTTTTAATTTTAGCTGTTACTTTATAAAGTAGCGAAAATTATGCAACAAATGCATACGCGCACGATTGTTTCATACCTCGTATAGGTAGATTTTCGAGCAGATTATTCCTTGAGATTTCAACTCAACTATTAATACTACTCAGATATGTAAATATTATACATCTGTATTTAAAGCAACTCGAATAATCTGTCATATTTTTTCATATACTCATAATTAAAACTTGTACATCCGGAGACTCTCTTCACATAGATCTTTGCTATTGAGATTGAGCTACTGACAAGGAGTCCACTCCTTAACATAGGTTAAGTGTCAAAATTAGCGACGTAACTCAATGAGTCAGAACACGATAAGAACTGTTAATTCTTAAGTCGTGAATGTAATTTGTGCCTTATAGGCCATTTGACATACCGATATAATTTTGAGCTAAACTACGTGGTATTGTCAATCTCTTCTCATTACTTCTGGAAGAGGGCAATACATAATGAACATCATCAATCCTATAAGGCTATTTATCTTAGCCAAATGAAGGAAGATCTCATAAGCGACAATTTTTTTGTTTCTTCGTCATGCCAGCTTCCTCTCGACGATTTCCTTTGATGTTTGGAATAATTATGATTTCAATAGCGTGCTATTAAACTGAAAAATACTTAAGTTAGTTTAGGGCTTTCTAGTGTCGTTTCGATAACTTGACTTTGATGAAAAGTAAGACCTTAGCCACCACACAAATTAAAGAGCATTGTATTTGTTAAAAAAAAGAAAAGGATAATATGTGTGAAACACATATATTTCCATTTACATATATTTCGAAGCAGTGGTGGCTAAGTGGTGAGAACCTCGGACTTCAAAATCGATAAGTCGGGGTTCGAGACCGGGCGAGCGTGCAGGAAATAAATGATTTTTCAATTTATCTGCGCATGTAGATAACATTAGCACTGCTTAAAATGGTGAAGGAAAACATCGTGAGGAAACCGGCATGTCCGAGAATCAAAAGTTCGACGACATGTGACATCTGCCAACCCGCACTTGGCCAGCGTGGTGGATTATGGCCTGAACCCTCATAGGAGGCCTGCGTCTCAGCAGTGGGAACATATAAGGGCTGATGATGATGATGATGACATATATTTCAGTAGAGTTGTAATGTAGTTCTAACATTTACAGTTCAAACAACTTTATTTTTGCGAACACGTTTCACGTTTCTCAATTAATACAATTTCTATTATTTAATAAAGATATGACAAAATGTATATAAACAAATATCCTTTAACTCAATTAGGTAGGTTTAAAAACAATTTCTTACCAATGATTCTCAAACATTTATACTTACATGTAAATAGCATTCAATACAAATAAATTGAATAAATAAAGATTCGATAAGCTTCGAGATATAGGTTATGTATTATCTGATAAGATTACTTCCAAGTCAATGCAAGCAAAATATGAAACGGCACAAATTTCACGGCTAATTTATATTTTATTAAAAAATACAACTAATTATTATATTTATATTTTCAGGCACCTACACCAGCACCTGTATATCCTGGAGACTACCATGCCATAGATACAAAAATCATTTGCGCCCAGCCTACATCCAGAGGTCTTGTTGGAGTCGAAGACTGTTTGGTTCTCAATGTTTTCACACCGAATGCAACCACCAAAGACAGACCGGTGCTTGTCTGGCTTGAAAGTGAACAATACACTACCACTAGACAAAAGTTGTACTCTGTAAAGAAACTTGTAGAGGAGGACTTAGTGGTCGTTTCAATGAATTACAGGCTATCAATATTCGGATTTCTCTGTTTAGGTGTGCCAGACGCACCAGGTAATGCTGGCCTTAAAGATGTTATCCAAGGATTACAATGGATTAAGAACAATATAGCTGGTTTTGGTGGGAATCCAAATAATGTTGTATTGCTTGGACATAGTTCAGGTGCTGCAATTGCCGAATTGATAACTTTATCGCCTCTATCACAAGGTTTAGTTCACAAAGTCATCGCTATTAGTGGATCAGCACTATCTCCCTGGGCGGTAGCATATGAACCAATCAAATATGCAGAAAGTTTAGGCGAGAAACTTCAATATGTTGGTAAATCACGAGCACAACTCGCTGCAGCGTTTGCCTCAACCGATATAAATGTCCTTGCACCTGTACTAAATGACTTTGAGTTCTTTAACAACACCCCCCTTTTTGCACCGTGTATTGAAGATAGGAATCTCAATATAAACGATAGTGTTTTAACCGACGCTCCTATAAATCTATTACGCAATGGCAATTACAGTCACGTTCCATATATTGCTGCTTTTGTTGATAAGGAAGGTACCATAAGGGCAGAACAAGCAGCTTTCCGTAATTGGTTGAACAAAATGCAAAACAATTTTACAGACTTTGTCCAAGTCGATCTTAAATTTGAATCGGCGCAAAATAAGTCAGCTGTAGCCCAATCAATCAGGGAATATTATTTTGCACAGAGAGCAATCAATATGGAAACTATTGAAGATTTCTTAGATTATCAAGGAGATACAATGATACTAGTTTCTGTGATAAGAGGAATAGCAGAAAGAGCGGCAACCTCGAGGTCTCCAGTGAGATTGCTTGAGTTTGCCTTCCGTGGAACCCATCACTCAGATTGGGCTTATCCCCAAATACCAGTAACTGGAGCTAAGCATGGTGCGATGCTAAACTATCTTTTTGACTTTGATTTACGTTCAGGCGACTATCCTGTACAGAACTCGTTATTGAAACGTTTCTCTGCATTTGCCAGAAATGGGTAAGTGTTGAAACATTACAAATTAATTTATCGAACATATGACTAAACTTTTAAAGCATCATCTACACAAACATTGATATAATTTGGTATACGTTTGTTATTGTGTTATTCATTCAAGATTCTTTTTCACAGACTAAAATGAAAATTTTACATTTCAGTGACCCAAACCCAGCAAACACAGCAGTTGTTTGGAATCCTTATACAGCAGCTTCTACAATAACATTGCGTCTCAGTGGAGAAGATACCATATCATCTAGCCATAGTTTCCAAGAAGAAGTGAGGGTGAACGTCCATCAACAAAGAATGGGATTTTGGAATAACATATTTGCCATACACTATACCCCGCCGCAGGCTTCCTCAGCAGCTAGGATTATAAGTCTCACTTTAGTTCTTATTTCGTGTGTGCTAGCGTTGAAATTGTTATAATATTTTTTATGAATTTTAAGTGTTAGGCCTTAAGAATACAGTGTTAAATTGCATCATTATTTAAAGCATTTTGTGACGGAAAAGAGCGATGTTTTGCGATAAGTTTATTTGGGACGATTTAATCAAACAGTATTTTTTCGAATACGTATAAAAAACGTTTAAATTTAAGATATACTAATATAAATTGAGAATCATTTTAGCAAATTGAGCATTTAATGCAATATTGATAAGGACTTTTGTGTTTGTTGATTTACTTAATTATTGCGTTATCGTATCCACTCACGACTATTAAATGTAAGAAAGAACGTGACCAAATTAATAGTTATTATATCGTTTTTGTAGTATTCATAAAGGTTAGTTACTTTTACTAGCTGTAAATCTAGACAAAATAAAATAAAATCGTTTTTTGTTACGTTCGCTTTTAATTGCAAAAAAACCTTGTTCAAATATAAATAAAGTTAAAGCAAGAACCAATATCGCAATATACTTATAATCTAGGATTATTTTGATAATAGTTATGTAAGTAAACTTATTATGTTTAATGTAATGGATAATAGAAAAGATAGGACGAGAAATTAATGGCTTGGCAGACCTAACAAATTATGAAATAGGGTAAAGATACAATTTTTCTCTATCGGCCATAAATATATTTCCCATAGAGCAATATTTAATTTTATAACGTTTTAATAACACAAACATAGCATTAATTATAAATGAAAAGAGTTCTTCGAAATATATAAATATAATAATAATGACATATATTTTGCGAACTGTTGTTTGACGTCAATGACGCTGAAACTCCTGAATGGATTTTGTTGAAATTTGGTATACAGACAGGATATGAGCTGACTGGGTGATATAATTGATTTTTATCCCGATTAAATGCTCCCTTGGGTTATACCAGGAATCTTGATATCGCTGCGGAGCCGGGACGATAGTCTAGCAGGGATTATAATTTTGAATGCTTAATAATTTTCAAGACAAACAGGATTTTTATAAGTTACATTACTTATAGCAGTCATATTCTATTAATAGAGTACTTACTTAAAAGACCCTTAATCGTTCTCATTCATACATTTACCAAAAACACATGTGAATAGTGAAGGCACTTACCTGTAACAAGAAAATATAATTTAAATCGCAACAATATACATATAATAGAAATAACAACTAACGAGTAAAAAGACTAAGCAAGCAGATGGTGGAGATTTTAATAAAAAACAGGGTTCGAGGTTAGGCGAGCGTGCAGAAATTATTTTTTTCAATTTATCCCATCCAATTATTTTTTTAATCAATTATAAACTCTTTATGAACATTTTTATGACTATAAATTCTGGGCACCTAGATTTTTATTCCTCAAACACTAGAGTTAAATCGTCGGGATTACGTTAAGTCTAACTTCAAAAACAGAATCTATCTAGTTGCGTCTGCGATTGATGGATGACATACTATCTAACATCCTCCAATTGCCACCCTCCGTTTCTCTATGGTCAGTTATCAAAGAAGCATTCAAGTCGTAATCTAAGTTATTTTTTAAGCGGAGAAATCTTACCTCCGCCTCCGGGGGAAGAAACCGTGAGTTATATCAGATTCCTACCGATATACCTAGAATACTGTCCCAACTTAGGAGTCTTAAATGTACTAAGTAGTCTTAGAGAAATGTTCTCATTTCGAGCATTAATTGAACGAACGTTCCGTTCAATAATTATTCCCCCCTGAAACAATTTCTATAAAACTATTGTCATGGCAACCGCAACCACAACACCTAAAATTACAATTATCCGTACATAAAATAACGAACTGCTTCATAAACGAGAGCAATAACTTAAATAACCCAGTTTAAAACACAATTTATTAAACAAAACCTGGAAAATTTTACTTAATTATACTAATTAAAAATAACCAGCTATACCGCTCTGATTACGCTTACGTAAATAATAATTTGACACTTAAATATGAAAACGATTAAGAGTTAGTTTTAAATTTTTATCGTTTAATTATTTTTAAGGTTAATATGTTGCCAGCTTATAAAACAAAGAGGATAAGGAAACGATTGACGATGGAAATGCAGGAATACAGTGGGAAGGGGAAAGGGATACAGGTCTACTGCTCCCGCGCTCACCGAACGTAATAGGATCGTATGCATTATTGGGTCTCCTTTGCGAGTCGATACAAATGTGACATAGTCAATCTGTAAACCAACATGCCGGATTCATTAAGAAGTTTTCCTTTATCGAAAGAAACAGTAGCAGTTTTTATCAAATAAGTCTCAATAGGTAACATATCTAATAGAGACGTAACTTTTAATACCTTTAAATAAAACCGACGCAAATAACTAGTACTTCAACAAAGAAAGAATAACTTATATACAAAAATTTGATTCACGTAACAAATTATCTGAGATTAGTTTTGTTATTGTTTGAAAGATTTGGCCTTTCCTTGTACAAACACAATAAAAGTTCACACAACACATGATTCTTATATCAAGAAAAGAAAAATCTACTGCGAAAATCCCTTAGTTGTAAGAAAAAATAACGCTGGCCTAATTTCATCCTCAAGGGGCAACCTGTTGGACGCTTACTGAGATAATTCGTAGAAAAATGAGAAAATTTGTGCCCAGAGACAAAGAATAAATGAAACATGTACCAAGAATGTCAAATAAACGTATTTAATTGACACTATTGTAGTCATAATCTATATTTCTATTACGTTACCGCTTTCAATTTACGGTTTTATTCACGTGATATTAGATGACAAGCAACCTATCTAATAGTACAAACAAATACAATACAATGTACTAAGTACATTTGTCCTTACTAATATAATAATTTTATGAAACTGTCTTTTGTTTGTTGGTATTGCATTCACGTATACGATTTTTACGCTTATAAATAGTTAGAAGGTTAGAGAATGAAAATGCTTCCTTTTACCGCAATGAAACATCTCTTTTCTATGAGAATTTTCCTTTGCTTATAATATATTACGCATATATTGCCTATATAAATCATACTAACATCTGCTACTAGTATTCTGTGTACTCTTATAAACGCTAAGGCGTAATTAAATATCTATATTGCATGTACTGCAACTATGAAACAGAGCTCTGAGTAAATATAACTAAAATCCCAAAGAAGTGCAAGCCAAATAATCCAACTTTATTATTACCGACGTTTCAACATGTACCAATGACTGAAAAGTCATGCAAGCGAGTTTAGTTGTAAATTCTTCGTTCGCAAATACGGACCGAATTCGATTAAAAAGCATGCATTCAGAACGAAAGGTGCCGTGAACTGGTATTGTGGATTTGTGCCGAATAAAAATGTACGATGAAATGCTGTTCAAAGGTGCATAACAATGCGCGCGATCTTTGTAGTCAATTAATATTGAAAATGCAAAATTTTGTTAGGTTTCTATAGAATTAACTTTTTTTTATTTAATGTGTGTATAGAGGTTAAACATTAGGTTCATTGTGAAAAATATATAATAAGTATATAGAATGAGAGTCCGTAGTTCCATTTTTGAATTCATAAATCAAATATAGTCTGTGGAATACATCAACAATGAATATATGAACGATGGCTTTTTTTAATTTCCCGCCAAAGTTAGGTATACATATTTTCGATATACGTTTAATATTAAGTAAGGTCGATAATCATTACATTGCTATCAGTTTATTAGCTTGTATTATTATAGTCATCTTTTAATTATAGCCATATTGAGATGGATTGGACAGACAGCGATAGTTTGATTTGTTAAAAGAAAAATATTCACAGCGGATATTATTGTGAAAGTGAAAATAAGAATTCTATTCAATGACACAAATAAGTAACGATACACGTACACGATAAAAAAGTTCTTTCACAAGCAGATACCTAATTTATGAATGATAGACGTATTTTTTAAGCAGTGGTCAAATAAACGAGTCTGGGTAAATCTAGATGAAATAAATAATAAAAATACAGATAAAAAACAAGCAGATTTGGGTATCTATCAATAGTTACCTCACCCATGTACAACTAAAAAGTTTATTCGTCTTTTACAAGACATTCATACTTTTACTATTTATTATTACTGATCAATTTTATGCGTTTATTTAGTTAACCACTTATTAACGAAACGAGCTAAATATTTTAAACACATTCTCCAAAAGTATGCAGAATTTTCAAGGGTAAATTTATTTCGAAAGCAATAACCGTGTATATGTCAACTTTAACATTATATTATACACATATGATATATCATATCATTACTTATGAAAGTGTTTCATACTAATTTTATATTAAAGCTAAGTACACAGCAGTACAACGTAAATAATGATCAAAACGCAAATATTTGTTACACGAAATGACGAATTGCAATCCTTCATAGAACAAGTATGTATCATCTTTACAACGCAATGATGTATCACTTTAAACATATACATATTATAATATAACCTACGTCCTACAAGCATTAAAAAGTGTGCGCCACAGTTCCTAATTACCGTCCCGAGCTGCCAACAACACGACATGTGCATCTCGGGCTCGCTTATCCCCCGCACCTTTGATCCGCCTAAACGTCCTCCTTGAACGACCTGTGGCTTAAGTTAACTCATACATCATCTACGAACTTTACTGTAATGAAAAAATAATAATGCCATATCGACCATCATTGTAGTTGTATTATTATTATGTGTATCTCTCCATAATACTCGGGTACCTCCAGAAGGAAAGCACCCGGTCTTTTGGAAGGCTTA
>NC_052115.1:5944538-6024390 GCF_012273895.1 Zerene cesonia | reverse complement strand
GTCTTGATAATACTGGTCCACGCAAAAATCCACGCGGGCTGCTTGCAGCCCGCGCACCGCGCACCAGCTAGTTATTATCTATTGTTTCATAATAAACAGAGTATCAACATTTTTATCTAATTAGCTCTTTAGAAAGCAGGGGATTGAAAATGTAAAAGGTAGGTTCTGTCAAACAATGAATCGTGTGTATGCCAAACAATAAGGCTTTGAGAAATTTAATAACCAGCAAATACAATAGCCAATAGGGTTTATTCATAATCAGCTTCCAAATTAATACATAATTTACTGTAACACAGTAGTTGAATTTTTAACAAAGCATTTATTGATACCTAAATTAAAAATCACGAAATAGAGGTGAAGTAGCAAAGCCATGCTCAGTGGTGAGAACCACGGAATTCAAAATCGTCAACTCGGGGTTCGAGACCGGGCGAGCGTGCAGGAAATAAATTGTTTATTCAGTCTATCTGCACATGTGGATAACATCACCACTGTTTGAAATGAAAGAAAACATCGTGAGGGTTCCGGCATGTATAAGAATCAAAAATTCGACATGTGACATCTGCCAACTCGCAATTAATCAACGTGGTGGATTATGCCTGAACCCTCGTAAGAGGTTTGCGTCCCAACAGGGGTTACATATATGGGTACATATATGGGCTGATGATGATAAACAAAACCATGTTAAACTTTTTTATCATCATAGATAATTAGAAATTCTAACAACATGGTTGTGATGAACCATAGAAACCAAAATGAAAGAAGCTATTTTTAACTACTTTTGACTTAAACATAGTATTAACATTAATTTTATACAACACTTGAGTTAAATATAATAAAAACACTTCATTTCTGAATTTCGTATTTGTAACCTAATCAGTCAAACATTTATCCATCAATTTTGAAAGACTTTAAATTCCTGTAAAATATATTAATATAATATACAGGAAAGTATAATTTCACTCATAGCGTATGCTATGTATGCGGCTTTAACATCGACCATTTTCAGGTTTACTAAAAAGTGACTTAAATTCATATGAAATCAATAACAAATTTTATCCATCATTAAACTATAAAACCTAAAACCTTGAAATTAAATTGTTCACAAGAATGTGTCACATACAAAATGAGTCTGTGCCACTTGAAATTAAATAAAATATTAATAATAACCATATATGCGTATATTTTTTTCCTTAAATTATTCAGGGCGTTTGTAAAAATCGTTGAAATGCGGAAAATCGTAGCTTAATTCGAACCATTCTCGTAAGTCACGTCTATCGGTAAAACATTTGGATCCCATAATCCCATCCCACGCGAATATGGAGAAAATCCCGGGATATGAGATTCGTTGAAATGGCATTTTCGCGCGGCGATTCGCTATTGAGACAAATAAGGTGCCTTTTGTGAGACCATTTTTCATATGGGGATTTACAAGGGCAAGGGCTTCAAAGACAGTTCAAACTTATAACTAGCTGCACGCCCCGGCTCCGCCCGGGTTGTCATTTATCGTAATTAAAATTATTTAAACTATCCTATCTCTCAAGTTGGATCGAACTGCACATGGTGTGCAAATTTTATTATAATCGGTTAAGTAGTTTAGGAGTCCATTGAGGACAAACATTGTGACACGAGATTTATATATATTAAGATAGGAGAGTATAAGAGAAATAACTATTAATTATATCTTCTTTGCGTGTTTGTTGCCTCTGTAGATCTAAATAAAATCTTTGACGCTAAACGATTATTTATACCATTCCTCGTTAATGTAGGTAATTTTAAAAAGTTATTTTTCACGGAAAACTCCACTCTGATGGTAGTAAGTTAACAGCACTGCGTTAATGAATCTTTCTGCTGTGCTAAAGCACAGTCACGGCACAAAATTACACTTTGCTAAAACATAGTTCCAAGGAAAGTTAGTATCCACTAATTGTATTTTGTGAGATATATATTGCTCCTTAGTTTATTTATTTCAGAAGCAAATCTATAGAGTCTATAGAGAACAGGGATGAGACTATAACTTTTTAAGACCCACTCTATAGATAACTATTATTATAGCATAAGACAGAAGCTTTAACTAAAAACTGATATCTATGGCCCGTTAATTTTCATTGCATTTACTGATTCAAAATTAAGAATGTTACCTGCAATGTATGGTAGGTACGTTTATCAACAAATGAACTATTCAAGTATATTTTTATTATTTTCCTTTATGTTATATCATTAGAATTGAACCGGTGCACAAGAAATATCTGCTGTTTGATCAGAATCATACCACTTAATATGCTAATGCTGCATTACTGAATCTATTTTGACGCGTATTTTCTTTGGCGTTTATCCTGCGCTTCGGCGTTACAGGAAAATATAAATACACTTACTAAAGAATTTATGTTTTATATATTTTGGATATGCGTAAGATAAATGTGAACAAGGTTTTCTTTTTCGATACAGTCTTTTCATAAATTGATACATTTATCTTCCCTCTTTTTGACATCGTTGCCATGTGAATCATTTAATCGAATTACCAAGGTCGTTCAGTTATTTTACTTGAAATTAAAGTAATAACAAATCGCAAACTCTCGTTCTGTTTTCGTAAACAAGAGTATATTTATATTGCATAATTTTAAACACCCTCTTCGATACAAAATAGTAATTGAACCTTAGGAATATACTTCACGCCGTCGTTCTTAAGTGTGTGAAAAACATAGAATATAAATAATATTTGCGTGCATTTGAGTATTTGAAAATACTACACAGTACGGCCAAAGAAAAAGTGAATTCCGTCACAAAGATTGTCTCATTTTGCAAAGTAATCTAAGTACACCCCGGTTGCCCCGAACAGATCTTTTCGAAGTGTACCGACAGCAAAACAGTGACTATCTTGATTTTTAAACAGACAGAATGACAGACAAAGAGAAAGATTAAATTATATTGCATAATGGGATCATTTGTACAGTTGCAGGAGCACCAACTACCATAACATTTTCTGCATCTCATCTTCTCGTCGATTGATTTAATTTATGGAATTTTTTTTGCATTGAAATAACGTCATCACATAGTGTGTTCAGCGGTTAGGAGTTTGGACTTCAAAGCGAAAAGTCGGGGGATCGAGAAAGAGGAGGGTGAGCGAGCAAGAAACAAATTATTTTAATGTTAACACAAAATTCACGTCACCACTGTTCAAAATTGTGATTGTCTAAATCTTGAGGAATCCAGCGTCTCGAAGAATCAAAATTTCGACA
Organism: Zerene cesonia; assembly: GCF_012273895.1. Classification (NCBI taxonomy): domain Eukaryota; kingdom Metazoa; phylum Arthropoda; class Insecta; order Lepidoptera; family Pieridae; genus Zerene; species Zerene cesonia. The sequence continues at coordinate 6,021,154 of NC_052115.1, read as the reverse complement.
ACGTGTGGTATCTACCAACTCGTACTTGGCCAGCGTGGTGGATTACGATCTGAACCTTTATAAGACGTAAGTGTCCCTGCAGTGGAAACATATATGAGCTGATGATGATGAGGTGATAACAGCGTATGTTATACCGGGTCCAATTGAACCTATATCTTGTACTAATATAATGAAGAGGTAACTTGACAATGTGCCAGTTTGTAATGTAGTACAGGGTAATCTCAGGGACAGTAGAATGATTTCAAAAAAAATTACCATTGCATTTATACGAGGAGTACGAAGGGCGAGGGCAAACAGATAGCTCTAAATATTAATTTTGATACTTGGTAATGAAACCTTAGATACATTTCAGTTCCATAAAGGAAAACAAGTGAACAGTAATTTTTTTCTCTTACGTGATGAATGACATAAAATATTATTTTCAACTAATCTTTGATTGCCGACGCTACCCTTTACGGTAGTTGATTTACGTAGCTGCACCGTGCCTCGAACCCACTCGTTGGCCGTTAGACTGCAATCTTGAATTAATCTCCGTTTTACCATCCCTGTTTTACTCGTGAACTACTTTACTTGAGGGAATGAGATAGACACATATATAGGTTAGTATGTACGCTTGAATGGAGTTAGGCTCGCTCGTCCATAACTGTTGTAGGAATGGAAATACTCAATAACTGGGACGTAGCCTGGCTTTATATACTTTACTAGTACTTGATTATACTGTTCGCTTAACCGTAGTTTAGTTATGGTAGCAGAATACAGTGGATAACAAGATGCCAGAACTAAATAGATTTGATAACGATGTAGCGTATGTATGTATGTTTTTTACTTTCACATCAAAGAAAATATTTCAACAATTTTGATACTTTAATGTATTCCAAACGGTACTCGCACGAGATATTAATGTGCTTGTGAGTGAAGCCACTGGCGAAAAGTTCTTAAGTATAAGAGCTGTTCAGAAAAGATGGAGTACGTGACTATATATTATATAGTTTATTCACCTATACACGCGTAACACGAATAAGGTTAAACTTAAATATTTAAATACAGAGGGCATATACCTAACTCCCGCCCCGCCGACGCCCGTCGTTCACTAGTGGTCACTTTTTAATGGTAAAACAATGATTGAAATCGGTCTGTTGTTTTTGGATAAAAACATTAAAAACGTACAACAGGAACACTAATGTTTATAATATTAGTTTATATAAAGAAACCCATACACGTTATGATTTAAACAAAAAGCACTTAATTTCGTTACTTCTTGTGCCCATAAAATGTCTAACTGCATTCATAAAATATACATATCTTATTGTCTTCTACACCAGGCACGCCAGTCAAAACACAACGCTTACCACACATTACTACTACAATTTATTCACAGACCATTCCTCCCAGTTTTAGTGAAGTGCTCTCTGCACTTCCTAAAGCTTTTAAAATATTCTTTTCCAAGATCACCGAATATCACAGTTTGAATTTTGACATGCTTTTGGACTAACCTAATCAATCCTACTAATATTATAAATGCAAAAGTTTGGAAGAATGTGTGTGTGTTTATTGCTCTTTCACGCAAAACCTACTGAACCGATTGCAATGAAATTTGGTACGTAGATAGCTGGACAACTGGAATAACATATAGGCAACTTTTTATCCCGATATTCCTACGGGATACGGACTTACGCGGGTGAAACCGCGGGGCGCAGCTAGTAACATATCATTTCAAATACCAATTGGATGAATATATGGTGACAGCAGATTAGAATCTTAATACGTATGAAAATTGCCAACTAGAAGTAACCACACAATTTTTCGATAAAATTTCACCACTGACATTTCGTAATGTGGCATTCAAACAAAAATATATATACCTCATGAATTACATATACATTTTCCTCGTTAAAATGCCTCGTATGAAATGCACAGCTAATTTGTGCGTATTATTATGGACTGCTATTATTATTAAGCCACAAAACAAAGGCTGCATTGTAAATCCACATACCATTTCATATACCATTGTTGATACTTCATTGAAAAAGCAGAAAAACACTCACTCTATTCATATATCAAGTAAAACATTTGAGAAGCACTGCCCAATATAAACAACAATATTGAGTTCAAAGCAGAGTTAAACAAATTGAAAAGAAGTTATTTGAAGATGTTTATATCAGAGCATATAGAAAAAATGTATTTCAAAATATTTATCTTACAGTTAAGAATAGATTGTCTATGATATTTCAGAAGGTAGAGATGAACTTATCGTTAAGATATTTCATACGACTGCCTATACGACTAAAATTTAAATTTAGTAGTATTTATTGCAATAATTAAAATATTCAACATTTTTTGATTTCATAATATTCTTCATTTCAGAAGGGTAACTTGTACATAATGTATATGTTATTAAACAAAAAGAACCCATAGCCCAACATCATTGAAATTTATTTTGACAAAACAAATCTACAACATGTAAATAGACAAAAGTCTTATAAAACGTTTTATCAGGTTTACTGTGGTCTTAATTGACAATGAAGTTGTCAGCATGTATTGACGTGAAGTGAGATGGAGTTCTTCTGTCAATAGATGTTACTAGCTGCTCCCCGCGGTTTCACCCGCGTAAGTCCGTGTCCCGTAGGAATATCGGGATAAAAGTTGCCTATATGTTATTCCAGTTGTCCAGCTGTCTACGTACCAAATTTCATTGCAATCGGTTCAGTAGTTTTTGCGTGAAAGAGCAACAAACGCACACACATCCTTACAAACTTTCGCAATTATAATATTAAGTAGGAGGATTTCCATTCTTTTATGAGATACGAATGAACGGAACAGTCCGTAAATGAAATATCGATATTCGTTTGTAGTAGGTATAAAAGTGAATTAACAATATCGAATGAAATCATTCGCCTGGTTGTTATTTAAACAATTATTTCATAAATATTAATATGAGTATGTCATGTTATGTTCTTGATTTTTTCTTATCTTATTTCAGATTTATATATCCTGAATGATGAATCGCGGTTTTCCTGATTTCATTACGTTATACTTAACAAATTCTTATGTATGAAGTATAAATTTTAGAACAGTAGATATAGCAACATGCAAAAATAAATCGGAATGTTGCAATATCTATTTATAAGAAAAACACAAACACTTTCACAATTTTAAATCTAGAGTAACTTGAAATGAACCACACAGGACGTCAGATTTCAAATAAAAAATAATCACCAAAATCGGTTCACCCAATCCGAAGTTCTGAAGTATAAAACCCAAAAAAATTGTCGAATTGAGAACATTCTCCTTTTTGAAATCGGTTGAAAAGTCTATCGGGCTCAGACCTGCAAAATTTATATAGTAACATATTAAATATTTACGCTTTCCATATCTTGGTAACTTTACTTCATCTAATTTTTACAGAAATGTCCGATAAAAAAGTGCTCAGACATATTTATTGGTGTGGCGCCTACAAAACTGTAGGGTCGGGCAAAAAGCTCCAAATAGAATTATATTCTTCACTTATTCAAACGCCCTATATTGGAATCTGGTTTAAGGGCACTTATAGAGTAATCTTTTATAGACAACCTTGGCGGGAGGCTGGCGGTTTACGGCCCACATAAAACTCCAAAAGTTATTTTTTTATGGTGAGGTTGAAACTATAATAACAATTTATTGCAGGTGCAGAGTGACCAGTGCTTTTTTACGGGATATGAATGTTATCAAAAATCAATATCTACTACTCATTTGGATATCTTGATTGTAATCTTGCCTAATCCTACTAATATTATAAATGCGAAAGTTCGTAAGGATGTTTGTGTGTTTGTTGCTCTTTCACACAAAAACTACTGTACCGATTGCAATGAAATTATGATGAATAAATAGTTATACCTACAGCATAAACAATCTAATCGAACAAAATGCGATTTAAATCTATTTAAAAGCTTTTGATTTCTTAATTTATAAATATTTTAAAGGCCCTTTAATATATCGATTATCTAGTAAAATAAGCAAGGTATGAAACATCATCATGCTCTGCATCTTGGATTAAAACGCGACGATTTTCCGGTAACAATAAACACAAGAATATATTAAAACGTTCACCCCATTCTTTCCTATTTATCTACTTTCTATTATCTTGCCCTGTTCATAAGATCATAATCTATGTGAGAACCAATAAAACTAAAACGAAACTTCTCCTATTTGTTAATGAGCAATACTTACTTAGCCATGTATTTCCAACAATATATTTTAAATGAAAAAAAAAATACATCATACGTTTTCTTATTTATCTCTTTCTATAACTATATAAATAGACTTATATGTTAATTTCTTTTCTTGTTTTCTTTCATCTTCATTTATGTGTTGAATAAATGTGTATTGATTGCATTATATTGTATTGTAGACTTTGACTCATTGATAACTTTGACAGATCATTTTAAAGGGAAATTACTGAAGAGGGAATGTTTCGCCATTACAGACGATGACTTTGTATTACTAGCCGATAAGTTCACAACAGACTCAATCATTTTGGGTCAGATTGTATACAACATAATTAAACTGTCCAGTAAAGTATTTCGCCAAACAAACCGGCTCCTCGTCTCAAACGAAATTAATTCCCGGTCCCAGAAGCGACAGCCTGTCTAAACTGTAACTTTTCCAGTTTATCGTTTATGATACGACTTTATCAATTATATATTAACTAGCTGCGCCACGCGGTTTCACCCGCGTAAGACCGTAGCCCGTACGAATATCGGGATGAAAAGTTGCCTATATGTTATTCCAGTTGTCCAGCTATCTACGTACCAAATTTCATTGCAATCGCTTCAGTAGTTTGTGCGTGAAAGAGCAACAAACACACACACACATTCTTACAAACTTTCGCATTTATAATATTAAGTAGGATTTATCTGCTTTTTATTTGAAACTAGGCCTTGGTGTACACTTGGACTTCTAAAATCTGGGAATTTAACATAACGTCTGAAAGCAGAACTAATTCCAGTGTGGAAAAAAACAGAGCTATATTGGTCAGGCGGCATCACATACTCTCACTGGATGTGCTACTGCATTGAGATGTCATGATAATGTTATGATTATACAAATTTTGTTAATTATTATCAGAAATATAAAAAACCAGAGGTCTTTTAAAAATAGCCATGTGCGAGTCTGTTCGTCTCGAGTTCCATTGGGATTTGCGAGTATAGTATATATTAATAGATTTCACATCACATTAATTTAACTGTTTATTATAGCTTTCAGTTTTTTTGGTCCATATTCATACTTATTTACGTTGTCTATATATTTTTATTCCAGTAATCAACGTGCTATTTTTACCTAACAAGACAATGTACTGCCATTTAATATTAATGTAACCAGGTAAAGGTTTTTAATTAAGAAAACTCAAAAAGCAATAATTGTCATTAATTTAAATATAATCGGGTATTGGAATTATAGCCGTTATTTAAAATGTAATTATGTCAATTGAATGCATTTTTCAAGTTAAACTAATTTTACTTAATACTAGATTTGACATGCACTTAAAAAATCATACTTTATTCTCATCAAGGAATTTATTAGTAGTTTGATTATTACACGCTTTTTATTAGCTTCACCTGTATGTTTGTATGTTTGTTTGTATGTTTGTTTGTATGTTTGTTTGTTTGTAACCGACTTCTTTGGGCGCGATTTTGACCCACTTTAAACGGCTAGATTTCGTTCAAACTTTGTAGATTTATTAAGGACCGATGACAATACACTAATTTGATAAAATTATTCCATTTTTCAATTTGCAAAATATGATTTTTGTTAAAGCGTGTTTTTTAGTTTTTTTTAAACTATTATATATTATTTTATCTACACTAATATTATAAAGACGAAGCTTTTGTGTTTTTGTATGTTTGTAACGTTTTCACGCAAAAACCTCGGTACCGATTTCAAAAATTACTTTGCCACTAAATAGTTGCCAGTTCAATGAGTGACATACGCTTTATTTGTACCACGGGCGAAGCCGGGGCGAACTGCTAGTAAATAATATTATATAATAGACAAGATTTCGTTTAGGTATTAAAACGGTATCTTCAAAATTATTATTTTCACTAAAAATATTATTTTATTATTAACATTAGCCTATATATGTTTCCACTGCAGGTACATAGGCCTCCTATGAGGGTTCAGGTCATAATATTCACCTACTCTCTAAGCCGCGACATTTTTATTGCGGTCAGATGTTCCAACCAATGAGCCATCAGTGCTCCCGAAAATTATATTTACAATTACCTGTTAGCTGATATAAAAGTAAATATATCAATGTTCTTATATGTGTTAACAGTCTTTAATTTCTAAACGTTCTACACAACACGCGTATAATCAAACACATGAATACTCTACAAACTAGCTACTACCTAGTAAAGATCATGTTATATATATATATATATATATATATATATATATATATATATATATATATATATATATATATATATATATATATATATATCACACTAATATTATAAATGTGAATCACGCTGAAACTACGGAACGGATTTTGATGATATTTGGTATACAGACAAGGTATGAGCTGACTCGGGTGATAGGTTACTTTTTATCCTAGATCCCGTGGGTTGAAACAGGAATCTTTATATCCGGCCCAAGCCGGGGCGAGCGTTTATTTATGTATATTCAACAAGTGTCCGAACCGAGTAACATTTACATGATCAATATCAATACAATCGTAAAAAGCCAATAACACGCTTGAAAAAAATTACTGCGGTCACGTCTAATAATAAAATATGACTTTATAGTACGTAGGTACTGTGAACCTTGCCTTTACCACGTGTTTGTGTGTTTATAATCATTTTATATTTGGATAGGGAAAAGCGAATTAGATTCGACGTACATTCAAAACTGTATGCGAAGGATAAATTCAGAAGGTCCATAAAACTTATAATAAAATGCTATGATTATTTTATCACCTTTTTACTCAATATAACATTTCCCAGAAAATGTACAATTCACAATTGAAAATTACGATGCACGATGTTAAGTCAATGTAAGCACAGTATATAGAATGGAATCTCTAATTATAAGGTTAAATCTTTCTCTTTGGTTTCAATGTAATTGCTTTATATTTCAAAAAAAATCCTATTCTGGTTAAATAGAAAGTTTAATAGTTTTTTAAGCATTAGTATTAAAGTAACTCACTATAATTTCATTAACACTGTGAGTTTTGTATGTATATTATTATATAGTTTATTTATATTTCAAATGGTTTTGAACCTGTATTCTTATTGATAGTTATATTTTAGTTACATAGTCCCAATCCTGATCATAGTGAATATCGTTAAAAGATCCTCATTTCCATAACATACCTTCAGATAAAAATAAAACAAGTTTACATTTTCCGCTCGTAAATCCTACAGTAAAAACGTCATATCGGATTGAATCTATTTAACATGAAATACACAACGCAGTCTGTTTATCACAAGATCTTTTAAATCTATAAGCACTCGATTTTATACGTATGTTCACAATATGACGTCACGTGTTGAATCTGATAGTATTCGTTTACATTGTATACTATGTACCTACTTATTGTATTATTTGCCCTAACATTTTATTTAATACAACGTTGGCACCAACAATTCTCAACGTGAAAATGATGTATGTACGAAGTACTAGTTGCCTATTTCATACTCTTATAAAAAAATGACTTTTCAAAAATGTAATGATTAGAAACGTCGTACGAAAACACTTCGAAATTCGAAACTTCAAGCCTTCTAATCTATTTAAATTTGTGAGATATATAACCACCAGCGTTTGCATTTTATCAATTGCATTCATTTGATATAATAAATGACGATTTAACCATTCAAACACACACCATGAGTAAATTATACTCCGAATTAACAACAATTAAAAGAAAACAATAAAGCTGAGTAAAAATGATACAAAAATGTCCATTTATTACAATGATCGAACCTTGTAAACTATACGGACCTGGTTCGATAGTCTACACGTTCTACTATATAGTAATCTAACATTACTACAACAGCAGCAATATACCCTGAAGGGTGACCTTATTATCAGAGGTACACATTTCGGTAGTGACGTTTCATCCCCATAAAACGTAGAATAGTTCTGTTCATACCACAGATAACATAATACTACTATATTAAATACTAATTATATTTCGTTTGATTGTTTTAATTATGTTTATAATTAATATAAAACGTTCACATAGCGTTTGAAATTATCTTTTTAAGGTTAATTTACAAATATGATTTGATTTTTTTGTAGTTAAATTATCCATTTCTTAGTTTTTATAATGTTATTTATTTAAAGACATCCAGTTGATAATCGCTGATATGATGGGTTTAATGTATTTTTTTCGGAATTTGCAATTTGATTTTTTCGGAATCCTTTATATTATATTTAAAATTTTGTCATTTCATCTATCGTATCAGAAGAATTGGAAATTATGGAGGAAATCTGACACAAGGTTCTACATGTGAAGTCTACAGCCTACCAATTGATACTAAACTTCTCCTATTTGACTATGAATATTTACTCCATCTCCTACTTAAATTGAATTATTCACAACGGTCAATTTCAAGGTCAATTTTAGGTATACGATAGTAGTAAACTCACAAATGTATTATTATAAAATCGTTCATTTCTATAGATTCTCATATAAAAGGAAAGCGTTTATGATACAAAACAGTAAGATAATGTAAGACATCGAAACCTACGCCTTAAAAGGACACGCAGTTAACCAATTCTGTGAACAATTTACTAATAGAATAATGGGTGAGTAACTTTTTATTTATAGCTTCACATGACATAACGAAAACAAGCTTTTTGTAGAAAGAACACAAAAAAGCCTTTATAGCGTCTAGACAAATTGGTGCTTGTTTGTCGCGAACTACAATTTCGTATGACTGACGTATTTCATAAACCTACGCGTTGTTTCTTTGACAATTTCCAAAACACGCATTTACGCAATTTGTTTAAATGAATTCATACTAGATTTCTTTGTTTTCATTCTTTTATTATTCATTTAATAAAAAATTTAATATACAGTGACATATGACAAATACATCACAACTTATATCATAATTACTCATAGCGCGGAGCACTAATCAATACTTTTTGTTATTTTCAACCGATTTCAAAAGAATGAGCAGATCCTCAGTTCGACTGTATTTGTTGTGTTTGTTATCTTGTCTTTTTGCTAGGAGAATCGATTTTTATATTTCTTTTTTTATTCAAAAGCGGATGCCTCCTATGTACTCATATTTAAATTTGGTTTAGATCTGACAATTGGCAGGCGTTTTAATTTTTTTTTTTTTAATAAATATTCTTACTTCCCTCGCAATATTTTATCACCTTCTGTCTATTATCCTTCATTTTAATAACGATTTATTATTTGCATATCTCAACAGCACGTTCTACCAAGAACAATTCCAAATTTCTTAAACTAATACGTACCTTCTTAGGTGGATTGGTAGGCCTTTGAGTATACGCGGATGTAAACAAAATCGTATGCACAGGAGCCTCTGTCGGTATACCCAGAGACGTCATCGCGTAGACAAGACACGTACCTATTCACAACATTTACTTTTCACATTATATCAGCTTCAATGTGCGATAATCGTTTACTCTGTGACAGTATTACTGGCATTTGACGTGAAGTTTAAATATATATAAGTAATTTAGTATTTAATCAATGTAAATGTCGCTGTAAGATTGTAAAAACAGTTACATTATAATCTGATCCGGAAGATTGCGAACTGTCGAAGAATTATGATCAGTAACATGTGCTTACAATTTAACATGTTTGTATGTATTATGCTGAGAACTTACTGATCCTAAAAGTCTTTAAGATACAGGTTGTGACACGACTTTAGTTAAAAAAAACGAATAACATCAAATCGAATGCTCGTTCACAAGTGAATTATTTCACATAGAAATATTATTATCTACTGAAAAATGATGGATTGAATGGACAATCTAACGGTGTTTTCAATTTTACAGTGACACGTACAATAATGATATATTGGAGAAAAAGAGCAGGAATTACTATTAAAAGAAAAACCTTAAAATTATTGACTTTAATGAGTATTGTGTATCGAAACACATAAATATATACGATAAAATGAGATAAAAGGAAAGCTCAGTTTATACAAAGGAAAATATTTCAAAAGAAATGTAAAATACATGCAAAGATTATTTTACAAGGAGTCAAATATAAAACAGTAGCGTCAGCATCAAACGAGGTATTGAATTGCAAATTCGATATGTAGTTCAAAGTACTAACTGCAGTATAATAATTTTCTTTGAACTCGCTTTTTTAAATCTAAGAATAGACACATAATCGACAAATATTCATAATTCAATTACAATATGTATTACATTATTTGTGTATGATACAATAAACATTAACAATTTACAATACATTTAATACATAAACATAATAATTTTCAATGCCGTACCTCAAGCGTTTTCGGGTCAATTAATAACATTTAAAGGAAATTCTATACAAATTATTTATATAAACAGTACGATTTTATTCAGTGTCCATTCACTTTCCACTATCACTAACACTTCACGCACGAAATGCGCGGGCGCATTCATTTACACTGGGCCCGGTGAAGCCATGCTCTGGCATCGGCTTCGCGACGTGACAACCTTGGCATGGAGTAAATAGTTATTAAATATATACGTCAATTCAAAGTTTATTCTTTGATAAAATTGTGGTATCTATAAGGGGATATGCTATTTGTTTTCTTATGTATTTGCAATATGGGCTGTGGATTTTGCGATGATAGGAAATCCAATAATTATAATGATACCAAATTGAGAAGTATCGAAACTGTAAGCAGTGTTGTGTTTAAAATATAGTTCATGAAGTTTAATGTATTTTCAGTAAATTATAATTACAGCTTACGTAAACATTGACCGATTTCATGTTAATAATAGATACACACAGACACAGACAGACATCGACGTCAAACTAGTATTTGCCCTCTTTTTCGCCAGTGGGTAAAAATTTAACAGCATGGGAATACTCAAAAACTTCTCTTAGAACGTACATCACCTCTTTCGCCCGTTTATAAACACAGCAGAAAACACGCACTAATAATTTAAAAATAACAAACATTTTTGACGCTATATCATCAATTTTATTTACATAATTACCATGCATATTTCACGATTATTAGGCACTTATTATAATTTATATATTATACAGAAGCAATTCAGGTTAGTAATGATTTTTGACTATATATCGGCTAGAATATTCCACGGTCTTTGTCTTGATTCTCGTCGTATCTAGAATGAATAACTACAATTCATAAGGCGTTACAAATTCTCTTAATGTATAACAAATTATAATATATGACAGATAACTAGACAATTTCCGTACTTCATCTTAATTTATTTTACAGCTCCATTGTCACAAGAACAACTTTAAACTATAACAAACGGCCACTGTCATATTATTTCCTACAGTTCTGAAGTTCACACAAATTGTTGGGAATTCGCAACAGCGGAAATTCCAGTTTGTACTATTAGAACTTGTTAGCTCCCGTAAACAGTCTATGGCCTTTTCATTTGTTCTCTTCATAGACATATGAAACGTCAGTACTCAGTACAACTGTGTGCTCTTTTGTCACGCGATTAATAATTATGTTAGGTAGTTACATAATTTGTATTAGACTTGCTTGGGCGTAGCGTAGTGCATGCGTACTATGCATTTACCAGCCTTCATTTTAGTGTATCTATTTGGTTGCTTGCTGATGTTTAAAAAAAAATTTTTAGAGAATACAACAGCATATACTGATTAAAGCTTACTTTAGGGAAAACCTTTTAGTTGGATATTTTGGATTAAATAAGCCTAAGAGTTTACTATAGCTCTAAAAATTAATTGTGATCTTATTGAAAAGATTCACACTTCACAAACGTAGTCAAGCAATGAAAAATCAGGCAAGTTACATTCACTGAATCTGTCGTAAAATAAACAAATCTCGATTTATATATATAAATGAAAATTCACGTTATGAAATTATAATTTTACCTTTCACGCTGAACAAAGGCACGACACGTAAGCGAATCCTGCTGTATACACATAAGTAGATATAACAACCAATCTATCTAGTAAGCCCTTAGAAGTTTGAAGCACTCCCGCAAGCGGGGCCATAATTAATGTAGTAATAACGTAGCATCATACTGCATTATTAAACGCTTCTCCTTTCACGTTGACTTGAAACAATGGTAACAAAAAGGTAATTTGCGGGAAGATTGATGATTCCATACGTCATTGGCTGAGGAATGTATTCAAATATTAACAGGAGCGTAAAGATTCATAACTAAATCTGAATTTTGTTTTAAAATAAAAAGCATAACGAGGAATAAGAGAAATGGGGAATAAATAAGTTATACTATTGTTTACTGAAGAAAAACAGAATGTTACAAGTCTGTAGACTTTTACTGAAGACTCGCACGTGACCAAGCATATTTTGATTTACTCAATGCAACTACCCTAGAACAGCGGGATAAGCAATTAATTACCTAAATCCACTACAATAACTTTTGTACAATATCGAATAGAACTCGGGTAAAATCCATACGCAAGATGTCCCTTCATTTTCATAATTTAAAATAACGTTATTCTAGACCTTTATTATCCGCTATAAAGTAACTTCGTACAATTGGCGCTATTTTGAAAAGGTTCAATAAAATGACGAGTTATCCAAATGAGGACGTCACCGCAAAGTTACCTCGCCGCTGTCCCACGATAACGTAAGTAAATACGAGGTCCATAATCAGACAATTTGTTTAATCAAGGGACAACCGTGTAAACTGCTGGGCTAATTTGATTACCCAACTGGTTAGAGGCTGAATGGAATATTTGGAGCATATAAGTTTATGACTTACTTACTATAATATAAATGGAAATGTTTCGAAAGAACGCGCGGGAAATTCGATGTTCGAAAATGGAACTACGTATTTCCTTTCACGATTCCTTTTTTTTTCTTTCTTTTTTTTTCAAACCATTCATGTATCTAGTAAGTTCTAACATACCTACTAAGAAAATTATCTCGAAGTTCTGTATTATCTCTAAAAAAATATACGAATAAAAACTGTATTAAATGTTTTATATTCCATTAACTTTGATAGCTTTTCCATTAGTAAAAAACATGTCAATAAATGCAGATTTAACACACCATAAGATCAGGCAACCAATAACAATAACTCATTTTAAATGAAGATTTAAATGTTAATTTTTATTGGCATATGATTAGAGATCGATCGAAAAATATATAATAATCTTCCTACTAATATTATAAATGCGAAAGTAACTCTGCCTATCAGTCTCCTTTTTATACCTAAATCGGTTGATTTAGATGACATTTGGATTTTGGTTCAGAGACATGCGATATATTTTTATCTAAGAAACCCCACTAGACCGGGAACTATACGGGTAAAACCACAAGATCACCTTTTCCCTTGACTTCGCGCGCCGCGGTCGGAAAACTAGTATTTATCCCTATCAAAGCAATATTTGACGATCACCTGCAACAGTCAATACCAACCTTAAACAGCTCTTATTACAAAATACGTGAACAAAAACGACATTTTTATTTCAGTTGGCAATACTCCAACAGCACTGTAATTAAGCGGCGCGTGTTACTGAACATTTTCAAGGAAAACCACATTACATCTTGCTGCTACAATTTGCATGGAAATATATGCGTCTGTATGTGTGGGAAGTGACATGGGGAACGGGTAAAATGACTTATTGTTAAATAACTATTTTATATGGACTCATCTGGGTAGCGGATTATTTATAAGCCAGTTTCTGTGGTGTAAGCGTGCTATAGTGATTTTGAACTAATTGATGTTTTGAAGCAAAAATAATTTTTATTTTGACTGAAAGAAAGAAAAAAAGAAACATTTATTTGACTCCACAAAATTACAATTACAACTGGACTGGTCTCCGCTTTACCTCTAAAACAATTGAATTGCCTTGACGTGGCTTCTGTTTATAGATAATTGATTGTATCAAGCGTTTGTACTATGTTTCTTTTTAAAAGTGAATAAATCCTACTAATCCTACTAATATTACAAATGCGAAAGTTTGTAAGTATATGTGTATGTTTGTTACACTTGCAAAAACTACTGAACCGATTGCAATGAAATTTGGTACGTAGACAGCTGGACAACTAGAATAACATATAGACATCTTTTTATCCCGATATTCCTACGGGATACGGACTCACGCAGGTGAAACCGCTTGGCGCAGCTAGTATTACACAATTATTCATACCACTTCTTAAAATGAAGGTCCTTAAAACCACAGACTAATAATAATATACTGTGAGAGCGAAGGTGAAATAGTATGAGAGTATAGACCTGTAACTGGTCACAATCATACTAATATTATAAATGTGAAAGTTTGTTTGTTTGCATGTTTGTCCGTCAATCACGTTAAAAGTACTGAATTTTGATGAAATTTGGTAAACTGACAAGGTATGAGCTGACATGAGTGATGGAATACTTTTTATACCGATTAAATGCTCTCTTAGGCTAAAACAGGAAACTTGATATCAGGGCGGAACCCGGTATAAATTAATGTGATTCAAAATAATCTATAAACTCACTTTAATGATACAATAAACTAAATTGCTCACTTGCTCTAAAACAGAGTATACGTAAGGAAATTATTCAATCTTAGCGATCCTAATCAGGATAATAAGATAGGCTTATGAAATTATTGTATCGTCACCAATCCTTGTCTGACCGCTTAAAGTGGGTCAATATCGAGTCTACGTGAGTCGGTTACATGCAAACATAAAAGTGAAGTTAATATAAGCGTGTTAAAGACTTAATTTTCTGATTGTTGTAAATTAGAAAACGTAAAAGCCAGTTAAGGACCTCCGTAAAGCAATATAAAATTACGATAAAATAGGATTGGTTCATCTAATTTAATACTTATACTTTTTATTACTGTAACACTATAAAAAATATAGTGCATCAGAGAACCTCCTTAAGCCGATTAAATATGTTAATGATACAGGCGTTCTCATGAATAACAGATTTGGCTACATTACTGCGGCACAATATGTAACAGATAGCGTGTACTGTGTAAATATACATGCTTTGTTGTACGCTGGCAATATTAAGTATATGTCAAATTATGTATTTTTGAAATAGACAAGTTATAAATTGAAGAAACTCTTTTGTCTATGTTTCTTTGTCTTTGGATGTATAAAAAAATAAAATGAAGAAACATTATAATCAAGATATAACCATGGTTGAACTCTGGCCTCTGGGTTATGATATTTTTTCATTATTCGTTGAATTATTAAGAATTTTTGAAAGGGTAACGGTTAGTCAACGGATATAAAACAATGGACTGGGTAGAGTGAGGCAAAGGATAGGATAAGGTAGGGCCTTCGGCAATGAAGGAATTTCTCAATTCAACTAGTCATTGAAAAATGGATAAAGAATATATATAATATGTAATATATATAGTCTCTTTATTTTTTATTCGATAAATCTGTTGGCTTTCAATTGGCGTGATCCTTATTGTGTTTAATAGGAAATTGTGTGTCATTTGATTCGACTTGAGTCGAGGGAGGAGCATCCTTCTCCTCCAAGGGCCTCGGTGACTTTTCTTAAGGAAAATAACTACTACTCATTATCCTGTTTAAAAGATTTTTTTATGGATAAAGGTTTATCCCCGTGATTGACAAGGACTGAGAAGGGTATAGAAAATAATATGGGCCTTCGGGTAAGGGTCAACGCATTAGACTATCTCCTACAACCACAAAACGCCACCAATATCCAGTAGTTTTCATACATTTTATAGTCTCGCCGCCAAAGCAGTGGTGGCTCAGTGGTGAGAACCTCGGACTTCAAAATCGATAAGTTGAGGTTCGAGACCGGGGCGAGCATGCAGGAAATAAATTGAGTTTTCAATCTATCTGCACATGTGGATAACATCACCACTGCTTAAAACGGTGAAGGATAACATCGTGAGGAAACCGGCATTTCCAAGAATCAAAAAGTTCGACGACATGTGTCATCTACCAACCCGCACTTGGCCAGCGTGGTGAATTATGGCCTAAACCCTCATAGAAGGCCTGAGTCCCAGCAGTGGGAACCTATATGGGCTGATGATGATGATAGTTTCGCCGCACACGATGACGCTGGTGGTCACCACACGGCACAAACCTTTCCCTACAATCGTCGTGTGCGGCGACCCTTATAAACATATTATTAAAAATCCAATCACAGAACGCTTGACGTATAGACCACAGGCAAGTACTAGAGGTGTCATATCGCAATAACTAGATCACTGGCACACGATTCGCATTACGCAAAACGACACTGTCTCTAAGCGAGCATGTATGGCTATAGCGTACGCGATTATAAAACATAATTTTCGTAATACCTATTAATATACATTATTATTAATACGAAAGTAACTCAGTCTGTATGTATCTTCACATTTAAGCCACTGAACCGATTTGGTTTAAATTAAGTACAGAGTTTGGTTTACCCTTTTTTTTTTTTATAGTGGGGAAATCTTGCATAGATACCCACGGCCCCCGGGGAAGAGGTCGTGGGTTATGTCGGATTCCTACCGACTAAAACCCCACTGTGTTCCGTCGAGCCACATAAGTGAAGGGGCCACGGGTGCTTGTTGGAATTCGTCCGCGACGAGTTTGGTTTACCCTAGAAAGGCATAGGATAGGTTATAAATAATAATCAAAACAGGAACAATTTCAATATTTCTATCACCATTAGAAAGCTGCAACTTTACTGAGTGACAAAGGCTATATAAAGCCGAAGGGAACTACAAGTCCTACTAATATTATAAATGTGAAAGTTTGTAAGGATGTGTGTGTGTTTGTTGCTCTTTCACGCAAAAACTACTGAACCGATTGCAATGAAATTTGGTACGTAGACAGCTGGACAACTGGAATAACATATAGGCAACTTTTTATCCCGATATTCGTACGGGCTACGGACTAACGTGGGTGAAACCGCGGGCGCAGCTAGTAATTTATAAAAAATTTGGATACCACCTGCTCAGGAAGTTTTTTTAACAGCAAAATAGGAAGTGAATTAATACACAAATAAACGCCTATTTCGTGAATACACAAATGCGTGAGATAATCCTTTCCCAGTGTACATTACATGTTAATACTGAATAATTTATGAATTTAATATTATTATCTTTATTACCAATGTTTCATCTAACAATTCCCCAGTATACATAGATACATAAGAATCACGTATTAAGCATATTATGTAACCGAGGATAAATGTGTAAATTCCTTTTATTACCCGCTTTTTCGAATTAAAACCCTTAGTAAAGTCCAATCGTAATTGCTCAGATATAAAATGCATAGAACGCAGCAAGTAATTAATGTACAATTTAATGCGCAAGACGAGCCAGATGCAAATTCATAATTTAAATATGAATTCAGATGAAAAATGCAGCCGTCCTTCTTATCTACGTTTTTATCTAAAAAGGCGCCAACTTTATCATAGGCGACCTAGATCGCCTCATTTATAATTATTTAATACAAGCCTTTTTATAATATAAAAGTTACTTGAACAATTAAATTATTAATTTTGGCAATGGATATTATTTGATTATGTATTATATTATTATATTAGTTAGATGGCGGGACGAGCTAGATACTTATTGCAAAGATTGGCTCAGAATTTCTCTCAATAGGGAGATGTGGACTGAGGGAAGAGAGGCCTTTGCCCAGCAGTGGGACAGTCATAGCTGATAAAGAAAAAATCATACTTTATACTATATATATACCATACCCTCGTCTGGTTTCGAATACATCACTGATCCACCACTACTTTTATGTTGTAATTACAAATTATTCAAGATAAACATACATAAACAAAGATTTCTGGTGTTATTTCAAATTACCAATTTACATTCTTTAAAAAGTAATGGAATTCTATATACGTTCTATTTTATCTGTGATAGGACGATTAACCGCTAATCTTTTTTTTTTAATAATTGACACTATATCTTTCAACTGGCATCCAATAAATAAAACATAAGCAATCGATCAATTAATACCCATTCATATTGAGCTATTTCTCCCAAGGTGGCAATGTATCCCTTGGATTTCCTATTTATAGAGAAGGGTAAGCTACAATTTATGAACCCACCGAGGCATATTACTGATTTTCGTAGCGACAAAGGAAATTATATGTATTTTGTAGTGTACAGCAGAGTAATGGAAACGCGATCGTTAACAATGTATTTCTATACGCAGAGAGATGTTTGCTGCATATTTATTTCCTTTGTAGCTGTTTCAAATTTTATTATTATAACCCAGTAGTAGCGCTAGGTCAGCGGAACACCCACTGCTGAATAATTATTTATACAATTCCAGTTCAGTAGTGGTAAATGCAAAAATTATCATTTGTAACGGAGTTTCGTACATGACGTTTCTTCAAATCGTTATATCTTGTTCAATCTGAGTCTATTTGTATGCCTAACCTTTCCCGCTTACACGTTTAGATATGGGAAGAGACTGATATCTATACATTTTAGTAATATTCGGAATTTACCTTCGATCGTATATCTGCTAATGTCATACTATCAGGTGCATTGCACGTTATAATAAATCCTAATCCAAATGCTATACTATCTTAATTTTATGCTTTCTCACTCACACACTTTATATTTAACTCTCCCTAGTTATTTGGACAATTATTGGACTTACGTCAAAATGTCACATCAATATATTTTTAACGTTGTTGAGTTGCAGGTCGGCTGTAACGGATCACAATTTTTCAACAGTTTGTTAGATTGTAAACTAACATTTTTTTACACTATAACGGCGACATATATTCAAATTGTATGCATAAACCTGGTACAAATCAGGTTTAAGATACATCATTTATTAACTTGTTTGCACAACGCAGCCTGCTACCGCCTACAATAATTTATAGTCAAGCACTTTGGTTTTATCATACATATCTTATCAGTTTTATAAGCCTTCATTGATTTAATGGTGAAGCAAAGTGGTGCATGTTCAACAAAGTGAACAATGGTATAAATATATTTTACTAGTTAACATCGCATATCAATTAATTGCATTAAAATGTATGGTCATTTTATTTGTAGACGAATATTTATGTGCAAATAACCATAAGAAAACGTTTAAAAACAGAGTTTTTTTTTTAAGTTTTTCAGGAATATTATATAAGCATAAGTATGTTCTCGAGTCGAGTACGCTTCAGCACAGATTGGGCCAGCTCGCACTGGGAGTATCGGAGGCCTGTATTCTCTTCCTAACTCTTCCCAGTCAATTCCTTTATACCTGTCATCAATTCTTTCTTTATCTCTCATCCGTTCAAAGCGGGCAACGCGTTTGCAGAATCCACCTTTGTAAATATTCATTGGCGGTGGTGATCGCTTACTATCAGACGAACCACCAGCTAAAGCATGAAAAAAAGTTATTTTTTTCATTAGATAGCCAGGCATTTGACTGCAACCCCATCTTTTGGTAACTTGTGAACCAGTCTCTGAAAAGGCATGCCTGTCTAGGTAAAATCTACATCTACTTACACTCTTGCCTCTCAGGCATAATATCACTTTAATTTATTTTAATTACTAGCTTTTTCCCGCTGCTTTTCACCCATTACATTCGAGGTAGTTTAATAGATGTCATTATACCTACATATAAACCTTCTTTTGAATGATTTCATATATTAAAAAACTCCCATCAAAATCCGTTGCACAGTTTTAAAGATATTAAGCATACATACAAACGTGGAAACTTTGCCTTATACTAGGTAGTGATTACTTCAAGATCATATTAACTGAGCTACCGTTTCATTTTATCATGACAAATAACTTGCCACGGGCATAAATATGACGCTGTCGATCACTAGCAGGCTTGCGAAACTAATCAAGTTTTATCAACAGGGTCGAGCATGTTCCCGCATAAATTTTGTCCCATAGATTTTCGTTAAAGATGTAGACACCGCAGTTACAAGTGAGAAATTGGCTTTACATCTTACTCATCAATCCTATTGAGTGCCCTTACCCCGATTGAAGCAAAGACGATGTCTAATTATTATTGACTGCTGCATTATACCCGTTATCACTTATCATGATGGGACTTAATCGGTAAAGATAAGAGTTCTGTGGGTATTTGACGGCTATAGTTGACTTAATATCCTGCAATAAAAGAATCAACGTAATGTTGTATGAAAGATTGCAAATGTGTTGAAACTAAATTCATCATCATCATCATCATCAGCACATATATGTTCCCACTGCTGGGACACAGGCCTCCTATGAGGGTCCAGGCCACAATCTACCACGCTGGCCAAGTGCGGGTTGGCAGATGTCACATGTCGTCGAACATTTTGATTCTTGGACATGCCGGTTTCCTCACGATGTTTTCCTTCACCGTTTTAAGCAGTAATTATGTTATCCACATGTGCAGATAAATTGAAAAATAAATTAATTTCCTGCACGCTCGCCCGGCCCCGAACTCCGACTTATCGATTTTGAAGACCGCGGTTCTCACCACTGAGCCACCACTGCTTTTTATCATAAACAAATATTTCAAACTTCCAAATAACTTTGAAGGATAAATTGTTATGAAATAATAAACAAAATTCTATTAATACATGGATAATAGTAATGTCTTTGCTAATCTTAATAAAAATCTGCAATTGCATTTACGTTGATAATAATTGGTGTCTGCATACCAAATTTCAACGAAACCCTTTTCACAGTTTTAAGAAATTGGCGAAACCTTATATCTTATCCAAGATTATTTGGGTCGCTGAACCAAAGGACTAAGTCAGCATCGTATAATTTAATAAAGACCTTTAGAATTGTCTTTAAATTTTCACTATTTGACGCTTGTATGTTGATTAAATTAGCGAGTATCACAGACATGGTAACGGAAACCGCGTTAATCAGCTCTTGAACTATTCACACTTCGATATTTTTGGTTGTCATACATTTGCGATAGAATAAACTATATATTTTTTTTCAATTTTTACATATACCTATGAATTTCACATGTACAAACGGTAGCGAGTTAGGTAACGGTTTAACTTTTATTCTTTGTAGACACATGTGTTTTATTGTGGGAGTCGAGCACGCTTCGGCTCGAATTGGGCCAGCTCGCACCGGGGAAGTACCACACCCCCACAGAAAACCGGCGTGAAATAGTGGCATGCCACTGTGTTTCGTACGGGGAGTGGGGGAGCCGGAGGCCCGTTTCCTTTTCCTCACCCGTCCTAGTCCATTCCTTCTTTCCAGTCGTTAATCCTTTCCTTTTCCCTTACCCCATAAAAGCGGGCAGCGCATTCACAGAGGTACTACCTTTGCGAATGTTTATGGGCGGTGGTGATCGCTTACCATCAGGCGAACCACCAGCTCAGCTGCCCGCTATGACATAAAAAAAAAAAAAACACAAAGTCTTGAGGCAAAAAATAATAAATAAAGACACATGTTAAATATTTGACAAACCGAAAGCTCGATATTTAAATAAATTTGTGAATCAATTTAAGAAATCCTGATATTTTACAAGTACTATAGGAATGGGTGTTCCAATTGAAATATCCCTGAAGGCAGTATTTATTAATTGCTATACAATTTCTAATTGGAGAGTCTGTACTTAACTAGAGGTTAGCACGTTCGATCTGGACATAGGCTTTACAAAATAAAAAACATGAAATATAATTTGTTACATTCCCGCCTGCCCCAATTCAAAACGCTTCGCCGAGCTTTTTAAGGCTATCTGTTTTTTATGACATATTACAATTATGCTTATGTATTAATAGATAAATATGTTTATAGTTTTCAACCGACGTCCCGAGAACGAAGGGGTTTTCAATTCGATTGCATGTTTTTTGATTTTGTACTCGATAACTCCGTGGGTTTTCAACAGATGGATGTCGTTCTTTTTATGTTTGTATGTGTGTGATCTTAGAATTTGGAGTGGTGCCTCCCCCAGGGACATCAGTGACCTATTTTGTAGAAAAGAATTATAAGCAATCTTGGTGACTGCGCACTTACCGTTTACAGCATAGTCGCGAATTCTGTTTAAATATTCATTATACATACTTTGGAAACACAAACAAAACAATGGTCGCAATAATATCTCATGCATCCACATTTCTTAGTTCATTTTCTTTAATGAAATGAAGGGTGAAACAATGTTTTGCGCATAATGATGTTTAATCATTACGCAATTTTAAATAATGATTACAATTAAATATTATGCTGATTTTTATAAGTTGTGGCATCGTATAAACAAAACGCCTATTTATTTACTGCTAATAATCTCAAGATAACGTAATTGTTGGACATTTGATGCAATTCAATCATCTTTATGTACTAATATTATAAATGAGAAGGTGTGTATGTTTCTTTGTCTTTCTATCACGCCGTATCGGTGCATTTTATAATATTTTTATGTCTTAAGAGTTCATAAGTTACGAGGCTAGAGAGTAAAAAATGCTACTTCTTATTGTGTGGAAACATCTCATTTCATCACACGAAACTTTCTGACTATTGCAAACATCTGATTGTAAATCTTCACTCGTTATTAACTCCTTGGTTAAGGGATATAAATTTAATTATTACAATATGTCTCAATCAAACACTACAACTGAATGCCAACTATTATATTCTGTATAGTATATACCTACTTTTACATATAGCTATCCAATGTTTTTTCCCTCTTGTGGAAATAAAACTAACTCACTTAGTCCTAGAGGTCGAGTGCATGTCATGTATATTAAATATGCACTTTCATGAATACAGACTAGATTATATTGTAGCTCGTGTCTATGCTAATTTGTCATTCCGTTCAAATAGAAAATATAAATAGTTTTTATCTAGTTATCACAGAACCTTTCATAGTTACTGCATTTCGCTATAGTAAAGCGCTGAATATGATGATTATATCCCTATTGATATTATAAATGTGAAAGTAACTTTATCCACCACCACTTATAACCACTTATCCGATTCGGGTGAAATTTGATACATAGTTTAAGACATCTTTTAGATTGGTCCCGGTAATCCTACGGGAATGGAAAGCCTGCGGGTAAAGTCTTGGTACTGTCTTTTCCTTTGACTACGCGGGCGAAGCTGCTGGCGGAAAGCTAGTATATGATATATCTTCTATGAAATTGTATATTACTTATACTCTAATTTATGACGAAAACCAATATGTTCTTTATCATGTCGACAGATCCTTTGTCCGCTCTATTAAAAAGGAGAAAAATTGGCTCTAAACAACTTTATCTTCATATTTCTATCATTATCAGCTAATGATAGTGAAAATTACTGAGTAAGTTATCTAGTACAAATTTTTAGTAAAGCAATAAATATCTTTGAGATTGTTGTAAAAAAAAATACTCATTTCATTTTATTCACATATTGATATTGTTTCAGTCTAATTATAAAGCCGCAGCTCCGCATTATAAGTCCGCAGCTTCGTCCGCGTGTACAGAATGAATTTACGTAGTACAAACTTTCATCCCCTATTTTATCCCTTTGAGGGTATGATGAAAATCCTTTGATAGTAGATACCAACATCATAGAAGCTATTTGCACGCCAAATTTCAGCCCGATCGGTCCGGTAGTTTGGGCTGTGCGTGCTAGATCAGTGAGTCAGTCACCTATATCTTTCATATATTAAGACTTCCAAAACAAGTGAATTGCTCCATAGCAAAACAACTTAATTTTATTGCATAAAACATGAAAGGTCTCAAACACTTTAACACAAGCAATCCAGACACCAGGCATTTTTACCAGACAAATTTGAAAAACACGCATAAAACAAATAGGAGCATACATCAAACAAGCACTTAATATCACAATAATGATAAAATAAACAATGATAATGACATATATGAATGATGAAATTGACGTAATGATATATAAACATGATAATGATGCAGGAAAATTCACATAATGATATGCACCATGCCCCAAATCGAGCTACTGACTTTCTTTTTGTCATCGATGATCGGCATGGACAGCGTCAGCATCGCCAATCCCAATTTTTTGAGACCACTTTGCACATCCTGTTGAATGCATAAAATAATAAATAAAATTAAGCATATAAAACATATTTAAGAAGCGAAGAACAATAGATAAAAAGATGATAGGTACAGAACAATAGAAGAACTAATAGCTGTATAGAAACAATTGTTTATCGTTAAATAAATATTATAGGATATAAAATTTTGTGTATTTTGAAAATATTTTCAACCAATACATATTGATTGTATAAGTGTTTGTATTTCTTTACCAATGCCCACCCCATCATTGATATTAAAAAAGTGAGTCCAAGAAATTTATTTTCACGTCATATTTATGGGGCGAGAAATGAGCTCACTTTGCGTTGTGTTGGAAAAGTTCATGATATCGGTCTTCGATAACCATCTCCCTTAAATAAAAAACACATTTCATATCACTTCAATCCAAGGTTTTAAAGTGAATAAAATGTATTGTTTATGGTTTATATGAGTTGGTGTTTCGGTTAAGGAACCACAATACTCGCTTCATATAGTTCTTGAAACAACAACATTAATCATTTCCACACTCATATATCATAGTTTTAGAAAACTCAGCTACTCAAGAGTAGAAAGTTAACGGATATCCTGACTTCAGATGCAACTATAAATTCTCTCACTTGACATCATATAGCATTTTATTCTTAAAATGTTCATGTACTTATTATTATGAATTCTTAGAATAACATAAGCTAACATTTTGTACATTTTAGGTATCCTAATACAACATAAATATCTATTAATAATAATAAATGAACTACATACATTACAAAGTAATCTTTTTATAGAAGCTATGCTAATGAAGCAAAAAATATTTTCTTGCGCTGTATCGTGAACTTATCATCATATTCTAATTTGTACAAAACGTTACATTTAAATTTATAAAAGCTTACCATATTAGTATTAAATATCAATTTCAAAATATTAAATTGCTCATTTTAGAAATACCTACATGTCCTATTAAAATTTAAATTTAAATCAAGTTTATTAACAATTATATAGTGCATAATGAAAAAAGGATCCATATCTGAATAGAACGTAATGTGCTATTGCCAGTCTCAACACTTACATCTCTACAATATATATACTTATGTATATAAGTGGACTGGTTGAGACGCAATGCAGAGAAACAAATTCTTCTTCGACAACACGTAGCAAGGCTTTAAGCCTGAATTCAAATGTGTCTGGAGTTCTCTCTGCGGCGGTTATTTATAAATAATTTGAATTATTATGTTATTTGTTCTGTATCACAGAAAATTGCGGCAACAATCCATACTAATTCCCATATCTACAAATATAATTTAATCCAAACAATATTAAGAGAATAGGTACTAAATTCATCACAATTCAAAAACTACATCTCACAATAAACGTAACTAATGTTAGTTTAACATAACATACGCTATAAACGTTTTAATTGTTCAAACATCACAGGTAAAGGACCTTACTAAAACAAAGAGGTACCCACACAGTTTACAAACCCGTATATAAACATTGATAGCGGACGCGTGCTACGTACACCTGGGCTTATAATCAATATTAATTGTTGTAGAAACCGCCTTACTGTAACATGGTACATACCTATGCAGCATTGCATTGAAATTCTAATTGTAATCGAGCAATTACGTATGATTATAAATAGATTGCGGATAGCAAGACGACATACTAAAGCAGATGTCAATGCACATGTCCCATACCTTGAGAATTGTTAAGTATTATAAATTAAAACTAGCATTGTAACGTGTAGTTTTAGAATAAAATACAATTTTCTAGCTATAATGCTCTAAATAATAGTGTATTTAGTACTCGACACTCGTCCCGGCTCCACCCGGATATAGATTCAGTTTTTATCCGAAGGGAGGATTTAATCGGGATAAAAATATCCTATCCAAGTCAGCTTATACCCTATCTGTACACCAAATTTCATCAAAATCCGTTCAGTAGCTTCAGCGTGATCGACGGACAAACATCCGAACAAACGTGATAGTGTGATAATGTGGTTATTATTAAGTAAATATTGGACTTACCATGCGAATTACTACCTAAAGACAAATTATCCCAAATATGCATGTTAAATACCTCCTACACTTGATATAATTTACCTGGATGTATATTATAAACAACTCAAATTCACACTGGAAATACACGAGTAAAACCTCACAACTCATATGCCTAGAA
This sequence comes from Zerene cesonia, assembly GCF_012273895.1. Taxonomy (NCBI): domain Eukaryota; kingdom Metazoa; phylum Arthropoda; class Insecta; order Lepidoptera; family Pieridae; genus Zerene; species Zerene cesonia. The sequence goes on along the minus strand of NC_052115.1, from coordinate 5,994,889 downwards.
GATATTATAATGCCAGAGGCTATGCGCAAATGGGAGCACTTTATTCCCTCCATCTCAAGCTTCAAAATGATCCCCAAACCAGTCAAGTAAGTAAAAGATACCCAGAGTGTTAATCTGCATACTAGAGTTAGAGATATGGACAATTTTAAAACATTAAGCTCCCGTTGTAACCAATTCAAATATAAGAATGTAGAATTGATTTATTTAGACGTCCACTAATCAAATAACTAAAAATCAATAAACTAATAATTATATGAATAAAATAATACGGATTAAATAAAAAAGCTTTACGGTGGAACCTGTTATTTACTCTTAATATTATTTTTTCGTCGCTATAAGCCTATGTGGATACTTCATAGGCATAATTTAATTTTATTTAAATTTTCATTTCGATTCTGAAACATCGTATTGATGCATTAACATCCATTCGTTATAATTATACGACCGATAAATATTCGGTAACTATAGTTTGTTTTAATAACGGTATGTATTGCAGAATGCATAATTCATGTGGAAAGAAATTCAGTTGAATGATTAATTAATTGATTTAAACGTTTGTGCAAAAGTTTATAAAAAAATACTGTTTAGGTTTGCAAATTTATGAATCAACGAATTAATACGAATGCGAACAATTAACGGTTTTTTTATTATTTGAAATAAGAACATTATTACAGAGAGAACACACACATGCATATATATTTCAACTGAAATGAACCCACAAACTTTTAAATAAACGGTATTCGCTATAGAATTTGAAATAAACGTAAATTTTGTTCAGAAAACCGCATCAATATAAGGTTTCTTGTAAAAATAAATTTCATATTTTATGATGAAACAAAGTTCAGAAATCCAATTACACTTTAACATGGTATTGGATATGTTTTAGTCATAACATACTATTGGGTTTCGATAAGATGCTGAAAAAGAGTAATTTTGGTTTGATTTTACAACTCTATTACAGTAAATGAAGTGTTTCATAATATTACGTATCTGATGAAAAAATGGTGTTTAATGTCATATTTCATTTTTTACCTATGTAAAAGTTTTACCGTTGGTATAATTTATTTTTCAGTTCCTCTGTCAAATTGAATTATTCATATATTGCACAGATAGATAATCAAACTTAAATAATGATATTTAAAAAATCATGTAGAAAAAAAAGTTAAAGATTGCCTGTCCATTTTACCGCGTAGATCTACTGCGGGTGACATTGCTTCAATTATTCCCATATTGAACTTTTTACTTTTTAATTATCTCCCTAATTATAATAAATAATTTTCTGATATCGTATAATCTATTAAGTAATCTATAATACTTATAGAGCTTTTAGGATTTCAATATTGTTGAAAGATCGCGGATACCGTTCGCTTTGAATAAGATTCGTTACGTTTAAAGATAAATGTAAAATATTTGTAGAACTAATAACGAAATGAGAAATTATAAAAAGTTTCAGTAATACACAAAACAAATGTATGTTAAAAAATGTTTTTAATACTATATCACCATTAATAATAGGTGTGTATAAAAGTAGATTGCCCGGGAGAGATCACTTTTAAATGATCTGTGCTGGTTCAATTTTAAGTTTTAGTTTTTTTTTTATTTTAAGAATCTGTTATGTACGTCAGCACAACAATGAAATAAATAGAACACACTGTTGCATTTTTCGCATATTTGTCATGGAATAAAATTCCACCGCATTCAACTTCGAGTGAAATATAAAGCGTTAGAGAAATACAAAGCTTTTAGATTTCGATTGGCATTTATTAAATTTCCACGTCGGAAGTGCTCGGTTGTCACTTACCGCTTCGAAACTCCAATAGTTGTGAATTATCTTTGCGGGTATATCGAAGTTGTTTCGTGCGATTATTTACGGTTTTAGGTATATCCTGAGTTTCGTAATAAATAATGTTTCAAGGATAAAATGTAACCAACTGTTCTAGGGACATTAACGTTATTTTAAGAGTTGATGAATTGTAACGGTATATTTCTTATATTTGTGTAACCCTTTTCAATTTTAATTGTGTTATGATATTATACGTGTGTTAAGAATTTGGGTAGTTATTTACACATAATTATTTCATGTGTATAGTATTTTATATCTCTTTTTTTATCTTTATGTATCTATAAAATACAGAACTTACGCACTATCTATTCACCTGATTTAATTTTTACTTAAAAATACAATTTTAAGGAACTTCTAAAGCGACATACTTTTCCCTTTTGATTTTTCTAATAATTCAATAACCTAGCCAATATATTATCTGCATTCACCGATCTCATTCCCCTACCACAATTAACTTAGCAAGTCAATGTACCTTCTATACCCATTTGTGCATAATAAATTGAATATAGCCCTGAATATCGAAGCATGTGGGTTACCAGATGTAAAACATCGCTTAATCCCATCGGATACTAACCTTTGACGTGTATATTTATACATAATATTCGTACATCAACTCGAATTGCGCATACCAATATTCGGTTTTATTATGCCTTGTTTATATTAAATAGCTCTTTAATAATTAAGATATATGTGCATATGATTTTAGGTTATGTTTTTTATGTAACTCAGATAGATTTTTGTCAAGCTGTAAAGATTTCTAGTCTAAAAGAGAACCACTATCTGAAAGAGAACAACAAATACTGTTGAAATTTGTCTGAGGATACTATGCGGACGACGTGGACGTCTTAAAACAGTACTTATTCCAGCGTGGAGAAATGGCAGAGCATTATGTGTCGTATAGCGCCTCAATTTCCTTCCATCAATTCTCACACTGGAATTAGTACTGCTTCAAAAAGTCATAGTAACGCCCCTGGACCAAGAGTATACTATATTAATGGCATACACATATATTAACGGCAGCCCAGCTGCAACTGAATTACAAAGCAAGCTTAGTATTTTTATTCTATTACACCAAAGATGCCAAACTATCTATTCACCCTTCACTATTGATGCTTATCTTATCTTTAGCGCAAAATATGTTTGATCTACCCTTATCTTTCTGCGACAAGGCTATTTATGCGAGTTAATGAGATTATTAGGGAGTAATCAGTTAAGACACCCATAATGATAAAATATGACAAGATAGGATTAAAATTGTTTAAGATTAAAGAATAGAATTCCACATTACTTTTCTCTTACTGAACTAAATTGTAAAATAACCTTGTCCTGCTTTGAAAAGGAGCTGATTATCCTGCACACTTGCGTAAACATAATCGATCAATGAAACACATGTACACACTGAAGCTGAAGCGGATCTCATGGGGCATGAGGATACTAAGGAAGAGCGAATAGCACAATAAAATGCTAATTTATTTTTCTATCTGATCGCTCGCGGATAAGGAGAATTCCACGCTATTTCTATAAATATATTTAAGTTATGGCAAGGGTATTGAGGTCTTTATGTAAGTATGTAAGTTTTTCTTTAGGTACGAATGGATCTGTACATGTGTGTTTCAAAGCGTATCAAAATTATGACAGTTCATAAACACTGCAAATGCACGTTTGCCATCTTTGTCGGTCTTTAAAATAGATAGATCAGCCTAAGCTTTACATAGATTACTGACATTTTTTAGCCTTCTACTTCTGCATCGGATTTTATACAACATCTGGACGGTTGAAGTTCCGCTTTCTTATTCCCTGTTGAAACTTACGGTGTTCCCGAATCAATACGACAGTGGAGCCTTCAAAAAAGGACCATATTTGTCAATAAAAGTGCATACAGCGGTGATGACCACCTAAAATCAGACGGCCCACCTGCTACTTAGCTTATTTTGCCGAAGAAAAACTTATTACACGCTCCGATAAATAAAATATACAATACTGAATTATTAATATTCTCTCTTCTTTTCGTTCCGTTGTTTTATACCGCAGGAGATTCACTATAAATCACAAGTGGGAAATAATAAGCTGACGCCACACATTCGCGGATTGGTTTATCAATTTTACCAAGATATAAATAATTCAGTTCTCGAAGTGTTCGTATTGAATGGCCTATTTTCATAAGTAACAGTGCGTGTTACTCTGTAGTGATCACTGATCATTTGTGAACTATGCAGACGATATGTTTTACGCTATTACTGCGTCACAACACAGCTGATGGTTAGCGATTATTAGAACTAACAAATTGTTATCCGAACATTTTATTTTCTTTGTTTTAATTCAGTCAAAACAATAGATAAGGTAATAAAAGTAAGCTGTGTAAAAATATGATGATATTACCCAAGAATTATATCATTTATTGAAAAGAAAATATTGGTTTGTTCTGTATCTCATCAACGACATGTATGCTTGTCTCGTTACATGTTAACTTTATATCTAATAGTTCCTTCTAATAGAGAAATACACCAGCCAATAACCACTGGAAGCCAGTTAATAGAAAGTTCCCAGAAATATATCAACAACGTATAACGACCCAAATAATTATTTGCAATTTAACTGTTATTGTCTCGATAGTAAATATCATCCGGCGTATTATTTCACGTAATTACTTTCCGTTGCAATCAGTAATAAAACTGAGATATTCTCAATACTTTTAAAATAATGGATTTGCAACGTAGCTTTACTACGATATTTTTTTTTTGCGTAATAAAAATTATTATAACATTACTTAGACATTGGAATAGCATCACATATTTATCTTTAATATGGCAACATATGCCGTAAATTTATAAAAACCGTAAGATTATAATCCAACTCACGAGATTCCCGCGCAAAATTGTCACCCTTAATTGACCGCACTATTTTTTTGTTGAGCATTATAATAAATAAATAAATATTTTAATGCACTCAGACAAATAGGGAAGTGGACATACATAAACAAAGAAAAGCGGTACTTCAGGCGGTCTTATCGCTGAAAATATCTTCCATATAATGTGGATATGTCGCATGCGGCATTTGAGATTTTTATTTTCGAAACGATCGTCAGTTGCAGGTTGGGAGTCGAGGAAGTCTAGCGGGATTTCTTATCTGTGTAGTTTAAACATATCGATCCAAGCCCATCCCATTATATCGAATCCGACGGGTTTTCATCGATAAATCTATCGAAACAAATTGTAAGCAGTACGCTACGTTTCACAATTTTTCGACACGATGTAATCTAACGGTGTTTACAATTTTACAATTTTTGAGTATGTTTATTAATTAGGATATACTTTGGTAAATATACTAAATACATATGAAATAAGATATAAAGGTCAATTTTTTTTTTAATTAATTGCATGACGATAATTAATGCAAATGAATATCTTCAAGATAAATGTGGTTGGTACGAATTCACATTCGGCTCTGCTAAAAACTCATTAGCACAAAGAATTCTCTAAAGTCACGTCCCATTTTACAAAATATGGCGTAGTAATGATGTCCTATTATGTTTAAGAGTCAGGAGGATCTGCTATTCCTTAACTTATTTAAATTTAAGTATTTCAAAATGAAATTCAACATAATCTACTGGTACAAGCAAACCAATTCTAACTACATTGAATAGGTTAACAATACAAATGGAGTAACGCTTAAATCTGTGATAACAAACTCTGTTATAATAAAACGTGTAATATTCCAAAGCTATGACGTAGGCCATATTACTCATTTTACCATTGACGTGCTGTAGCCAACCCTTTGTTTGAAAAACATAGATAATAGATAGATTATCTATTTTGCATTGTATTCCTTTGACGATTTTTAAATTATTCCTCAATATTATGGGAACGCAAAAGAAAAACATTTTTTACAAAGTCACAAATGCAAAGTTTGTCAGACTGTCTCTTACGCTTTCAAGACAATATCGATTATGATGAAATTAAAAATGAAAAGATTTGAATGCCTGACCAAGTATGAAATAAACGAAACTGCGGGAAGAAAAATATGCTGTACAGTTTATTATTGAATTATCACTAGCACCAAACAGCAAACAAGGTAAAATAAACACTATCGGCAAAATTTTAAAGTCGATATTTGAATCGGCAAATTTGCAAAATTGACGTAAACATATTGGTTCCTATTACAGATATCCAAGTTACATGTATGCATATTTGTTATAATATTGACATTAGGACTTATTGATGACATCAGCATTAAATTCTGTGTAATTCTATGTAATTTAAGTTAGCAATACATTACTATTTAAGAAAAGCGCTTTTTTCTTATTTTTATTAATAGATTAACAATGACTAATTACTAGTTTCTAACTGAATACTGTTTCTTTACTATTAATGTGCGTTATATTGTAAGTGCACAGATATAATAGAAATGTAGAGTTCGGCCAGACTTTTTATTTAATAAAATAATCATTATATTTGACACGGCTTACCTAACACTTATAATAGAACCATCTTATCTTAAAGAGATGCCGTTATTTTGCTATGCTTTTGTGTTATAATTTTCATTTTCCTTTTTAAATGTAGAGTTTAATACTTTCATGGGGCCTTAAATCTTAATGTGATGCAAAATGTTTTGTATTTCTTTTAAATTAAAGTTGATATTAGCAATTTCATTTTATAGACATTGTATTAAGGTCAAATTAAGTTCAACGAACGCTGTCAATTAGCGTTAATGGCAATAATTAACGTCAAATAATTCGTCTAATAACAAAACAATTTTCATTCCATGAGTGCGCATAGCTTGCGAATATTTACATCACTATGAGTTAATTAATTAAAATAAAATTAATTAAATTTATTTTATAATATGCACTTCCAAGAGTGAATTATTTATAAAGGTTACGGAGTAATAAGTAACATATTAGCATTTATAACCTAAATGTCAACATTACAGATAACCTTTTCGTTTCTCTCAAACTCCTTTGTTATTAAAACAAACCGAATGGTGCACCGATCACTTACCGTTTTGACTTCATTGTTAGACGATTTCGCAGTGGACATAGCCTTTATCATCCTGCTGGAGTTATCCAAAAGGCACTTTTGAATACTCATAACTCGGTTTTTTATAACCACTGCACAGAACTAATTCACATCATTGGCAATTCAACACGTCACGTTAAACACTTTAACCCATATGGAATTCTTATGGAACCAAAGCACATAGCATGTTAACTTGTTAAACTCGCGGCGTGTTAGGTTATATCCATTGATTTGACGTAAGAAAGTTTTGGCCGCGCCGGAGTGTGGCACACACCCTCTCCTGGTGACAACTCGAGCCCGACTAGATGTACTGAGGAGCGCCGGGCGAGAGTTGCGGACTGCGGACCGCAAGGCGCAAGCTAACAGCAGCTGTCACTGGCGCCCCCTGTCACTTTTAACCAAACAAAGAACATTTGGGTTACATTTGACCCTCAACACACCTCGGATATCCTGAAGGACGCTCTGCATTAACATTAGACGAAAACTATTTATAAATTGTTAACTCCTACTTTAGTATTCCTACGTTATTGCCAAACAATAAAGTGTAGGCGTTTTAATTTTGCTTGTTTCATCATAATCATTTAGTAATATGCACGAGTAACAATTATGATTTTATCGATTATGAATAATGGCCGTAATTAGAGTGAAGAATTATGTATTTATAGAGCTTTCACAATGCCTATTGCTAATTAGCCACTAATGTACACTTTAATACATGTATACACACACAATAAAAAATAAAGAAGATTTATAATACATATAACAAACAGTACACAGCTTTGAGATCTCTAAAATTGACTCTACAAATCTACAACCTTTCATGGCAGATTTCTCTATCTATAAATAGAGATATCTACCATGTATAATATATATAAACAACATGTTTCCATTAAAATATATGTAGAGTGTAGAGGTACATCCATTAAAACAGTGTTTAAGCTCTATCTTGTATACACTTAAGGTAGAGTTAACACTGTAAATAAATTATATGACTGAGTCTACCATGTTTATTCTTTAATATTTTGGTATTCTCGGTCCATTTTGAAACAACGACAGTTGTTTACAGTCTGTAAATAATAAATGGAGCTCTCTCTCAAGCAATTGCAGTCTGTACCTAAACGCTATTGCTAGAATAAAATTCTTATACGTAACTTTTTTAAATTTCATCATTTCTGAAATTGAAGTGTGCAAATTATTGTATATTGGTTTTGTTTTATTTTATAAAATTCGTGTTCGGGACAGACGGTAATATTAAGCTTCTATTGTTGAAGATTCCTATTCTTGTAATATTTTAAAGTGTATTATGTTACTTAATGGGTCTATAATTTAGAATAATGAATTTAAATTACATAAATGAAACAGAATATCGTATTTAAATAGGATATCAAAACTTCACACGCATGTTTGCATATTGGACAAAATATAATTAATTAATTTTTAGTTATGGGATGTTTAACTTCTTATTGACAATGCTTGGAAGGTTTTTATTGACTGATTATTGAATGGTACATGATACGAATTAAATTGTACTCCCTTAAATTATGTATTTTATGTTTTATTCAATTGGACTTCTCCTAGAAGCACTATAGAATCGTCATAACAGAGTTTTACCATTTTCAACTGGTTCGGAAGGCGGTTTCTAAAGAGCCGGCAAAAAATTTTGTAGGTCTATATTATTATACGTTATTCCCAAAAATCGGTATATACATTGAGATAAATATACAAAATTCATTTCGATACATGTGAAATTTCCAACATTATTAAAAAAAACATGGATGTCACAAGATTGATTACGCAATATAAATTCGTTTGATAAATTCACTTAATTAAGCTGTCTCTAGTGTTACCGCATACACACTAATTAAGGAGATAGAGATTTATAGCTTCTTCTATTTACTGCTAATAACATCCATCTACGACAATAATACTACGACAATATATTAAAACTACTCATTTATAATGTATTTAATTAACACCGTATGCGTTATTTTCTGTATTACTTTGTAGTATTTATTATTTATTTCAGGCAACTTAGAACATTCCGACTTCGAACGTTACGATTTTACAACAGAATACCAAACAAATGTTTTATTTTTGTTTCAAACCAATGAATACTGTGAAATAATATCTGTATCACGTTGTATCATAGTTCTCTCAATAAAAACGTCAATTTATATATTGGATTTAGACCTTTTGTTACTTTTTTTCTCCACTGATCCCACTGGAAACGGGTTAAAGCCGGCCTCGTCGATCGTCCAAGTTATTGATTATTTTTATAATAAACTAGCATTCCGCCCGCGGCATTGCCTGAAGAAGAAAGTCGCAGAAAAGATTGACCCGGGTTGTTACCGGCAAAGTTCCCGTTCCCGTCCGATTTTTACGGAATAAAAACTATCCTATGTTCTTTCTCGGGTCTCAAACTATTTCTGTACCAAATTTCAACAAAATCGCTGCCGTTCTTGAGTTATAAATAGTGTAACTAACACGATTTTCTTCACTTCACGACTTTCCATATAGATATACTAAACTACATTTTATCATTGAGAGTACTTAATAAAATAGGCATTATGATACACTGTAAAAAAAAAACATAATTTTTCTCAGGATATATGCAGATTTAATAGTACGTTGAAAACATAGTACTATAGATTTGATACGATAGAAAAATATCGCAAAGATACCACTAAACATTTCTGTTCGTCGCGTATTCTTATTTCTGAATTCTGAGCGATGACATGTATGATATGATTATATGCATGTGTGCGTGCGTGCTTTTTTCTTTAGCGTTTTGAATATTAACACTAAGTTTATTTTTTTTAGTTCTTTGGTTCTTTAATTATCTATACAGCAATCTGTATGTTTGATACATGCTTTTATTAATATTCTTTTCTGGTGATGGTAAGCGCTACGACCGAAGTTGCAAACACGTAAGACTCGCAATTAACCTTAAGCGTCTCCAAATGGATTGCTGACTTTAAAAGGTATAAGATATAAAAAAAACTATCGCTGGTGAAAAAATAGGATAGAACTCAGAAAGGTAAGGAAAGGGATACGGGCCTCCGTACCGTGAGAAGCATATAAGATTCAATTAACATCGCAAAGTACATTTTTTATTTAAAATTTTCTTACGTTTTTTAACTACGCTCGATATCCACTCGAAACATATTATTACCACTGGCCTAGAAACATACCCTACATTATTTGACTATCTTAATATTAGGCAAACCGAAACTTGTCTTTTTTATGCAGATAGGTATTATGTACGATTTTTATTCTATTATTCTTCTTTACTTTCTCTATCAGCTGTCAATGACCAGCGCCACAAGTCTGCTAACTTAAAAATGCTTCAATTGTATGTCAATTGGTTCATGTTAAAAATTAATCATCAATGCTGTTCCATTAAAACAATCGAACGAAATCGAATCTGAACTAAATTTCTATAGGACACTTATATCATGAGATATTTTCATTACCAACACTATAAGATAATTATTTCATCGAGACACCACTACAATTCATATATGTATGTATACTATAATGACTATGATTTAGTTTTTGCAGAATACGAATTTTGTTACAATGATAATGCTGTCTTTTTATTAAAATAACAGACTAGGCTCCTCGTTTGTTTCTCTTTCGCGATTTTCTCTCGTTTAACATTAATCACAAAACAACATAACAGTACTTTCAAGATTTTCCCATAAAATCACATAAAATAAATAACCTTCAACGGTATGACTAATTTTTCCATCGGCTTCCTTTCCCCACCGTGTTAAATACATTATAGTGTGCAAGATAAAACGACCTCGACCATCAGCTCTATTATCTTGTCACGATGTTTTGAAAATCTGATAACAAATGAAAAACGATGCAACAAATATAACACACCTTCAAGAATTGTTTGAGAATGCCGATAAAAATAATCGTGCAGTCAATACTAAACATTAAATATAGAAATATACTATGGCACTTAATTATATTAAGAACCATAAGCTTATCTGCGATTCATAATTATTTTCTCCTGTTTGTCCCTCGGTGACTTCATATTTTTAAACTACGAATGTAATCTTATTGTCTCGGATTATTAATTGGTTTTTGAGGATATAAATAATATACCTTTAACAGATGTAAATAATTAATAAACTATATTTCTTCAGCTTTTTAGACTCGAACCAATTTACAATGGGAACGGAGTCAGAGTTTTGTTTTGAGGAGGGTTTAGCACGACTCAAAGTGTATAAAATAACCCTAACATAAACAAAAAAAAAGCTTCCACAACGATTATGGGATGTCCTTTCTCGGGTATGTCAGAACAGGCTCAATAAAAAGGAGTTGTATATAAGACAAGTACAGATTGTACTTTTTAATTTTAAAATTTAAATTTTCGTGGGGTTTAGGGGTTTTGAGCCCTATAACTGCCCTGCCTACAAGCCCATGTAATGGAACTTTAGATCAATTATAAATGTTTAAAATTTATTATGCTTAAACCTTACCAAAGCATCAAATGACAATAAGTTCAACCGTCGTAGTTATAATGTGGTATAATCGAGGCAATTAGAGGCACGTTAATTCACATTTTGCGTGTTTACTGCGTAGTATTATGGCAAATTTACTGCAACATTATTTGCAGATTGTGTTCTTTTATGAAACTTTAGAAGATGATTTCAGTTATTACTATTTTTTAAGTATATGTAAATACGTGGGTATTGTAACTTATTATTATTTATTATGTTTGAATCACTAGAAATGTTTTTAAACATTTCTATCCGTATAGTGTTATATTATCTGTACTTGATCTTTAAAATGTGTTTACATTTTTAAAAAGCACAACAATAACCTATTTTTACGATTATTTCATTAATCTAGTTCTGATGAATGATGAGTAGGACGGCATCTATAAATATCAATTATTCATATTATTACATGAGAATTTAACAGCTATGAGGACATTTCGATCAGAAAAGATTAATAGAGTTAATAATAATGACTGATGTTTCTTTTTTAGTTGATGTCAAAAATAACTCGGTCATTATTATCAAAATGTGTCAACTAGTAAAATATTTTTATATCTAGAAAGTTCTATAGTTGGTGTATCGATCGATGGAGAATTAGGGCAATTGTAATTTGTAGACCCACTGCCGACACGCACTTAGCTTGTTTGAAGTTTGAAAACGGTTTAATATCTAAACTGTCATGTTATGTTGTAGTATCGAACGTGAGAAATATTCATAGCAATAATATTTTATAAATCAGGTACTATTACCACAGAGACTATAATATTATAATGTTACCTAGTATTATGTTATCTGTGCTATTACTTATTGTACTATATCTGCTCACCTCAACTTATAGCTGCTCACCCGGCTCCGTCCGGGTAGATGTTGTGACTTGGGGCAGATAGAGAAAGCGACTTTTTTGTACTATGTTGTGATATTAATCAACTATTAGTTGATTTCCGCCCACGGCTTCGACCGCGTACCTAGTGGAAAGAAAAGGTAGACTGTCACTGGTTTGTCACGGAGTCTTTCCCGCCTAGTTCTCGTGGCCATATCACACAGCTCAAACTCGAGAGCGGTGGATTATGGCCTGAACCCCTAGGAGGCCTGTGTCTGCAGTGGGAGCACATATGACCTGATAATAAAGTTCCCGTGGCCGTTGGATTTCCAACGGAAACAGACATATCGCATATATAATCTTCTTATATATAAAATTCTCGTGTCACAATGTTAGTCTCTATACTCCTCCGAAACGGCTTGACCGATTCCTCTGAAATTTGGTAAGCATATTGGGTAGGTCTGAGAATCGGCTAACATCTATTTTTTATCCCGATATTCCTACGGGATACGGACTTACGCGGGTGAAACCGCGGGGCGCAGCTAGTATTATATATATTAGGACGGATTAAAATGTAGCAAAAAATTGTCATTGTACCTTTATCGTTAATTAGATTCACCTGTATGTATGTATGTTAGTATGTATATAACCAGTCTGTTCGATAAGGATGGTACTTCTAATGGGTTTTTATATATAAATTTTAGCCACAGATAATAGAATACTATTTCATGCCATTCTTAATTTTAAATTTTATGTAAAAAGTGACATCTACATTTTTTCATAGTAAATAATTCGTCCAATTGAACAATAAGATTTGTCCATTAAAGTATAAATGTCATAGTTTCAAATCGAATTTATAGATGGCGTTGAGCTAAAACACAACCATGTTTCCTTAAAAATGTGTATGCATATTGCGTGTTAGGTTATCAAACGATGATAACGCTGTCTTCTGTATTAAATCAGTTTCGACGAATAAACGTCAAGGAAATCACGTACAATATAAGCGGTAAGAATAAAATAACTGTTCAATTGTTTTCTTTTTCAAAATTCTTTAAATTAAATAAATTTAATATAATCTTTGTAGCACAAGCTTGAAAATGTTAATTTAAATCTTTATTTCGTACTCACGATAAGCTCTCATACTTTTTGTACCAACGTTTGATATCAAATTTGTAAACAATACCACAGATAATAAAATACTATGCTACTAACAAAGTATGGAGATTTTAACGAAAACTAATAGATGGCGTATAATTTCACGGAATGTTAACCATTTATCCACGTATATTACGGAGTAACGAGTACATAATCTGTGCTCATAATACGAGTTTGAACGCTTCATGTAAACAAAATTGTGTTTGTTGCTAGTAGCTTCTTTAAAATATGATGATTAAGTCTGGTAACTTTAACAAAAAAAAAATTAAATGCATAAAACATACCTACTTACACGTTTTCATCAAGTTGAACAAATAGTAAAAACTTAAAATTTAAACTGCCGCAGCGGTTGCTTACAAAATTATAATAATATAGTACTTGAAATATAATGTATAATTCTCTAATTCATAGTATATTCTTGTTCTTATTTTATGCGAGTATAGAGCTTTACATTAAAATCTTTTAGGCGAATTAATTTTAAATCCGATTTATTGAAAGAAATGCAACCGTTTTCAACACAACATAACTATATAATTTGCGTTTAAAATCCATTCATTAAAAAGCCTTTGATTCCTGAATATCTTATACACAATCACTTTTAAATAAATTAAAGGTTTTTACAGAATTTAAATATTAATCATAGATATGTAACAGGTAATTTATCATATAACTATTATGACCTGGAATATTCAATTCAATTAACCTAAAATCATTTATTTATAGCCATCTGAATATTCTATGAGTCATCATCATTTAGCATGCATACTTATACATCTACATATTTGTTTTCTTTCAGCAACAATGGCTACTCGGTCACCAGATCCAGCCAAAGTGCAATTGCGTGAACAAATAGCAAAGAGCATTGCACAGCTATCGAAAGAGGAGAAGGATCGTCAATCTAATATAGTTTACAATAAGGTAACTAGCATTTCATTATGCATGTCGGAGTAGAGCATGTTTCGGCACGAAATGGGCCAGCTCGCACCGGGGACGTTCCACACCCCCACAGAAAACTGGCGTGAAATAATAGCATGTAATTGTGTTTCGTACGGTTTCCTTTCTTTACGGTTTCCGTTGCCAGTCCTTCCTTCTTTCCAGTAATTAATCCTTTCTATACCCGTTACCCTTTCAAAAGCAATAGCGAATTCTACCTCTGCGAATGTTCATGGGCGGTGGTGGTCGCTTACCATCAAGCGAACAACAGCACAGTTGCCCGCTATGACTTAAAAAAATGCGCATTATATACGTAATTTCCAAAAGCCCTAGTTTAGGTCGGAATCTCACTGCCGATAATACAGTAGGTTACAGATTACATTCCACTGCGTTCTATCGACCCGCTTCATTAGCGGGGTCGCGAGTAGTGCTCGAAGTCATCCGCCATTGATGGACAGATACTAAAACAGACCTTATCTTATTTAATGATCACTTAACCTTCGTAATCTAAATGTTTATGTCCTCGTTTATTATTGTTTGTATGCATTCGAATTTATGAGCAAATAACACAATTAATCTATAGAGTTTTCAGTGTCTATGAATCTGAAATAGTCCAAAAAATTATTTTGCTAGATTATAACATACAATTGATATAATTTCCTCAGATAATCAACCACCCCTACTACAAATCGTCCAATCGCATAGCTATATTCATGAGCACTGACGAAGAAGTTAACACGGCACCAATAATAGCCCATATCCAGTCTAGAGGTGCCTCCGCATTCGTCCCTCAGTACGCCGGTGGTGTGATGAAAATGTTGAAGGTAGAAAGTGGTGATCCGGAGAATATGCCGCTAACGAAACATGGCATACAACAGCACTCGAAGGACCAAAAGAGAGAGGATGGGCTGGATTCAGGTATTTTTTTATTTTTATTTTAGTATATTTCGATGCATCTTATGATGAATATTTGTATTATAGAATGTATATTGGTTGTTTTACAAACAAAATATTAAGAGTGTAACCACAGATAGTGTAATACTTAATACTATGCTACGTAGGGTAACTTAGAGTAGATTAGATAAATTTTTCATTCGCCAATTGGTTGTTCTTTAATCAAAATATTAAAATTATATACGAGACTGCTGATTCAGATCGACTTTAATACTATTTCCGTTTACAGCAAAAACTTAGAACTACAACCTTTTTACAATAACCGGTCGTTCTGGTGCATATTTCAATAGAGAACAACTTACAATGCGCGATCAAGATTTGATACCCTTATTTTCAGGTTTAGATTTAATAATTGCGCCAGGGGTGGCCTTCTCGCTGGATGGGGGTCGAGTTGGCCACGGTGGAGGTTACTACGATAGATACTTGGCGAAGATACGAGCCGATCAAGAAAAACCACCGAAGGTAAAAATACTAAAATACTTCGATACAAGATATATTTAATTACCAGCTGCCCGCCCCGGATTCGCCCATTATACATATAAAGCCTATAGCCTGCCTTAATAGATGGGCTCTTTAACATAGAAATAATTTTTACATCGGACCCATAGTTCCTGAGATTAGCGCGTTCAACCAAACAAATAAACAAATAAACTGTTGTGTTAATACTAGTTAGTTTAGACCAGTTTCAAAAATGACTATATAAAAAGTAGTACTATGTAAATACAGAAGAAACATGATGTAATAAAAGTTTTTTTTTGCTTTATTAGGACAACATTTTTACTACTTAGTATAAAACAAAGTCGCTTGCCTCCGTCAGTGTGGCTGTATGCTTAGCTTTAAAATAACGCAACAGATTTTGATAGGGGTTTATTAAATAGATAAAGCGATTTTATAGCGTATGTATCATGTATTATTTGTACCCGTAGGAAGGTGGGGCGGGTAGCTAGTTAGCAATAAATTTCAAATCTAAATATCGTTCTTCATACATTAAATCGATCGTCGTTGAGCATTTTAGAATAATCCTATCCTACTAATATTATAAATGCGGAAGTTTCTAAGGATGCGTGTGTGTTTGTTGCTCTGTAACCAAAAACTACTGAATCGATTGCAATCAAATTTGGTACGTAGACAGCTGGACAACTGGATTAACATATAGGCAACTTTTTATCCCGATATTCCTACGGGATATGGACCTACGCGGGTGAAACCGCGGGGCGGAGCTAGTTAATAATATTGACAACTAATTCACCCTCTTTCCACTAGGTGATAGCAATCGCGTTCAACTGTCAGATCGTGGACAAGGTGCCTATGAATGACTTGGATCAGAAGATAGATGGCGTTATATACGCAGATTGATTTATTGTTTTTTTATGTTTTAAACTGCATGTGTACACTTATAATAAATATAATTAGGTAATACTTAAAATGTATATGATATTATTAAATACTTGAAGTAAATAATAAAATGGTTAAGAGATGCATTTCTGTAAATCTGGGTAGCAACAAACTTACTACTTACTTACTTTTTTGTATTCGGTCAAAATTTATCTTTAATCTACCGTATGTATGACCATATATCATATCATTTTTCATTTAAATTTATTTTCTTTCATCGTGTTATAAAAAATTAAATGTTGTCAATTTTAACATAATAGAAGATAGTTAATTCGAAAGCTTCATCATGATAATTTTTTTTTGTGACATATATATATCTATATCGCAAACGACATGACCGGTCCTGCTATATTATTATATTATCTGTGACATAGCTAACATCTTTGGCATAATGTTGCCGTGTAAATTAAAATACAAGAAAATTTTACAAAAGTTTATTAAAAAACACTCGGCACACATTATCTTCTTATTAATAAGAGCAATATAAAACTGGCAGTAGATACATGACACCTTAAAAAAGCTCTTAAATATATCATGCAGTAGGAAGCAAATTTCACTGGAGAAAATTTAAAGAATTTTTTTCTAAAGGTAAATCACATTGATGAAATTATATAGGAATGTAAATAAAGGTATTAATATTTCAGAAAATAAATTGAATGCAAATCATGGCAACCTTCAATTTAAAAAAAAACACGAAATATTTTAATTATATCCTAAAATATACATAATATATTCTATCACGTTTTTCAGAATAGACAATTAGCCTATTCACTTGTTGATGAACTGAGCATGTCAAAACAGATAACTACAGTTAATTTATTATTTATATAACACTATACATAATAATATTATATATTCACGTATTTAATTATACAATGAAGTTGTGTATATTAAAACGATTATATTAAACATAATAAATTGAAATTACGTTATTAAGAAAAAAGCCCAGTACAGTTACAAAAACGAACTCATAATCTAATTATCATAAAAATATTACCTAATTACTTCTCTCCCTACCTGAAGGGTTAAACGGGACCCTATAGTAAAGAATTCGTTGTCCGTCTGTCTGTCTGTGTGTCCGTCTATCACCAGGCTGCATCTCATGAACCGTATTGGTAAGACGGTTGAAATTTGTAAAAATGTCTATATGCTGCTGTAATAATAACAATAATAAATCGAGACTAAGCAAAGATAAGGCACGTAAAGACACGGTAAAGGTACGGCACGGTCATAAATTTGATGGGTGAAGAATTATTTTTTTTGTAGTTGCTCTTTAGCTTATTTATACGGAACCCTTAGGAGTCGCGAGTCTTGCTCGCACTTGGCCGGATTTTTACATTAATTTACATACATTATATAATTTAAATTTTAAACCAAATAAAATGTTGCGGACAAAAAAGGGACTTTTCAATATAATAATACAAACCTATATATAAATGGAAAAACAAATTTTACAGAAACAGTTATTTTTAAAAACGCTTATTATAACACCCAAAGAAACCGCAGCACGTAAAAAGTGAAAATGTTTTTAATTAAATGTAAAAATATTTTAATATGATGAATTAAATTGCACATTAACATCACAAATTTGTCAGCCGAGAAGGCTGGAAATGTCATAATTAATTAATTAAATGTTAAGATACATATCTCACTACTTTTCATAATGAGAGTGTTAAAGTTATGTCATTATAATACATATTGATTATAAAATCTTATAAATAAACCATAGTGTTAACAGCTAACGTGTATAAAAAAACATTATCACTTGCAATTAGTTTGTTAAACCTAATAACACTATTACACCTTAAGTAGGTTAGGAGTACATAAAGAGAACTTAATTATTATAATTCGGATTACACGTTATATAAACGTTCTTAAAATATTTTATCACAATTCCATTAATAACACAATTTATATTAATTGAAAACTCAATTTATAAAATACTACTGCCATCCATTATACTAGATATCAGAACATGCCAGAAATAAAAAAGTAAACCAAGAATCTAATCAAATTATGATTCAAACATGATATATATTTAAATTTCAAATGGAGAAATTCAATTATTAACAAAGGGATGACAATGTTCTCAAAAATGATTAAGACATCCGGAGTTTGCAATCATTGAATAGTTACATAATATAATGCATTTAGAAATTAAAGACATTTAAACGGATTTCAAACGAGGTTTTTTCGTTATATTATTAACCCGACGTTTCGAACACTTTACAGCGAGCGTGTAAAAAGTCTTTAAAAGTCTTTAATTTCTAAATGTATAATACTCGCGTAAAATCAAACACAAGAAAATAATGACATAATGCATTTAAAACAGTTATAATTATTTTATTTCCAAATCTAATCTTACAACTATTATCGACAAAGTTTTATTGTTTTATAACCCAGCGGTAACCACAATGTTCAAATAATAAGCGAATCTTAAAATGCTTAAATTGTTATCACATCCAAATGCGTTTTATACAAATTTAACCTGAATGTACATATAACTTAAATCTAAAACCTCATCTATTTGACTATTAATAATGACTTATTGTTAATCAATCACAAAACAATGTAATAATGTTTTTGTCTCGGAATCCTTGTTCTTGGCCTATGCAGTGGTGTCGCTGAAATGAACAACAGAAAAGTTGAGAGTAGGTAGCATTTATATTCTTTCAAATCCGTTATTCTGAAAGAAATGTTTGCAGTAAGAGAACAAGCTAACGTTATGAAATTGTATTTTTCTATTCTTTTGTATTAAAACTAATTACAACATTTATAATGTAGTACTTATCAAATAAATTTCTCGATTCGTTAGTTTCATAAAACGCCTTTAAAAATATAAAAAACAAATAATATTCAAACCTATTAGGTATAACTTTGTACATTGCTTTCGTACTGTAATATAAAAATAAAAAATTATTCATTTTGAAAACAACAGCTGGCATCGTTGAAAAA
Source organism: Zerene cesonia (assembly GCF_012273895.1). NCBI lineage: Eukaryota > Metazoa > Arthropoda > Insecta > Lepidoptera > Pieridae > Zerene > Zerene cesonia. The sequence goes on along the minus strand of NC_052115.1, from coordinate 5,975,305 downwards.
GGAACGCCCAGACACACCATGTAACACATTTAATAAACTGCTTGAATATGCACATCTCAATACCTCAATGCAGCATACTCATCGGAGTACAGCGCCAAACACGCGCTGTCCTCGCGACATCAAGAGCTCAACGGCACCGACAGCTACGAGCAGTAACAGCAAAGCAAGAAGGGCTAGAATCGCTCGGCAACGTCTACGGCGCTTTTGACCACGAGCCAGACGTCTAGAAAGTTCCTCGCCCCTTGCACCGTCCAGGGTAAAGAGGGCGCTGGCCGCCTGTAATAAAAAAACATTTAAAAACTCTGGATGCAAACTCTTTGGATTAAGGAACTTAGAATCAGAACAGTCCTAAAATTAATTTATGCAATTATTAAAATGAAGGGATTGATAGACAGTTATGTATCTACTATTTAATTTATCACAGCAGCGATACGATGTATAAATAAAGGAACATAAATTAACTTATATTATTTATAATATAAATTAATTGAATGCTTCTCGTTATTGCCCACTCTAAAATCAACGCAACAAACAGTCACCTGCGAAAGTTTTGATATTTACTGTTATATATTTAAATAATTTCAACAGCAAATACCAAAACCAAGGACCAACACTAGCAATTAGACTGTTTGCAGTGGAATTAGCAATTTAGTCGCGCACGACGTATTGAAAACGTGATTGCTTTGTGTGTAAGGGCTTATACGAAACTACACCTACGTTTTTAAAACGCAATTAAGAGCAAACTCATAAAAAAACAATTAATATCGTTCGTCCCTTATTTGTCCGCTGTTTGACCAATATTTTCAATTTTAATATTAAGGTTATTTTTAATTATCAGTGAAAGGACCTCCCAAAATTTAGTGTATGAGATATGGATATGATTTACGGTCTTGTTTGTTTGAATGTTGTACATGGACAATCATTATCTTTTAAACAACACGGAGTGGTATTCTACTAATATTGTAACAAGAGTTTGTACGAATGTATGGATGTTTGTCACTCTCACGCAAAAACCTCTGTTGGGATCTGGATGTACAGTGACAGTTTATAGTCTGGATAAACAAACGGGCTACATTATCGTCCAACTTGGACGTACCTACCAACTTTTTATTAGTTTCATAGCATTAAAATATATTAAGATACAACGATTATGAGCTAGGCTTCGTAACCGCGTCCTTTTTTTCTCACCTATAATAAAATTATGCTTTAGTATTTAGGTCATATGACATATGGAATTTAGCAAACAACGTTTTTTAATTTACTCTTATCTAGCGTTCGTAGACATTTTTTCGCATAACATTATGTTTTATGACAAATTCTGTCACACCCTTAAAACTTTCACGCAGATGTACCCATTTTAACGGACGAGATTTCAGAAAGATCAGAATCTACGATCTATTTTATTTATCAACCAAAAGTTACCATAGCCAAGAGAAGCTTTAAAATTTTAAGGTTCTTTCATGCCTAATTTTTAATACGCTTTACTTTATTACTCTATAATGACAATATATATTTAATTCAGTTTAAATTTTAGAGAGTGGGATCAATCGTCCAAATACAATTTATAGAAAAACAAAAATGCGTTTATATTTATATAAGGTTCATAATGCTTAAATTATGAATTAAAATAAACGTCTATGTTTATCTCCCATTGTTATTAAAATAATTTTCTTCATACATTATTTCGTTCTTGACCCGTATTTGTATTTTATTGCCGATTCACAATCGCAACTGCTTTGTCAATTACATGCTTGATGAGCTCGAGCTGTGGAGCTGTGATAAATGTTTTGTATTTACTTAATATGTGGTTACAAATATAATTGGCCAAGAAATTCGAGGGCGAAGGGTTCCGTACCGTATAGACGGAGGGGGATAGTTTTAGTTATGAGATATTATTATTTCATATGTGCGATCAAAGATCGACTTATAAGTACATTGATCGAAGCGAGCGAAAAAAGTCCTTATGGGATTTTTTATGGGTTATAAAAGTTATTTTATGCACATTTAGTCACAGCCATAACACGAACCTAAATGTACGTAAGAATATAACGCAAAATACGATCTGTTTTTGCTTTCTTATATTAAATGTTAATTTATTTGGAAATGTCTTATTTTAATGATAGAAAATTGAACGTACAGGGTCAAATTTAAAAATATATCTATGAATGAAATGAAAAATTACACATTTTCAATATTTTCCTCACCCTTCTCAGTACATTATTTCCATGTTGTCAAACCTTAAAAGGATAATTTACATAATAAGTCATTTTTATCATAATAATAATATTATAATTTTACATATAATAATATTTTTTCATAATAAATGCTCGAACCCAAAAATGTGATTTTCCTTAAAATAAATTTTGTTACGCAATAGACACATTTATAGATAACTTTATTGTATTGCTGAGTCTGTCCTTATGACATGCAACGTAAAAGGAGCTGTAAAAACGTTGTTTATTTATACATTTATATGACCATATTTAAAAAAAATCATTTAGTGATCAAATTATATATCACATACAACATGAAACCCAGATTCCTAATATAGCTTTCGCTGTGTTTCAGGAGTCTGTACAAAAATAATAGTTATCTTTATCAATCTCTAGACTATTAAATGAAAGACTACAGAAAATATAGTATTAAACAAAGATCAATGTCTTATCTATGGTATAATATTTTTTATGTAGCTTATCAATCAAATGCCAAACGGAGTAACCTGACAAGTGATTGCTATTGGTTGTTTTCTATGATCATTGTACTAGGGTGTCAACCTTATTAGATAAATGTTACTTCCAATTTGTATAATGCTATTCTTTATTAGATAAGGTCATATTTTCGTTTTTGTACAATCCCTTAATAAATAAAAAAAAACCTTTCTTGGAAGACTTAGCAGCGCAATGCTCTTTCGTTATAATTTATGACAAAAATCATTAATAAATCGACAGTGGATTATCAGTTTGTTATACTGTCTTCTCGCCTCCTTGGTACAGTGGTTAATGCGTGAACTTACAACCGAGAGGTCCTGGGTTCGATTCCCGGTGGGGACGCACAAAAAAAAAAAATGTCTGACAGGACACAGAAGGCTGATCACCTACTTGTCCATAAAGAAAATCGATCAGTGAAACAGATGTATATCATCTGCCCCATACCCCACTAGGGGACACGGGACTTCACTATATATATATATATATATATATATATATATATATATATATATATATATATATATATATATATATATATATATATATATATATATATATATATATATATATATATATATATATATATATATATATATATATATATATATATATATATACTGTCTTCTAAATGTAGATATTTTTTCCCATCATATTTGTGGACTTTACAGCACAATGATAATTTTTCTAGTTATAACCAGAAAGCTGTTGAAATTTGCATTCAACCTAACAAACTCCAGCTGTATCATATAAGTAGGATAACGATATACCGTGAAGAATTACATTATTGGTTATATCATATAATACTTACTTACTTATAGGTATAATCGAGACAGGTCATAACTTATGACTAGAATGTGAAAGTCTAGAATTACCCTATTTTTAATCACTTTATGGCGTTGCAAATTTTCGAAATATTTAAGTATAGGTACTAAAAGGTATCGTAAAATTGTACTCCTGGCTTGGTCCAAAATTTTCTTCTTTATTATCGATGTAGTATCGCCAGCAGCCAAAAGAACTTGGACCAAGCCAGTCGTGGAACTTCATTTCAAGATCATTTACAGACATCTTTGTTCTAATCTGAGCCCAGAGCCTTTATTAACTGCTATTTATACCAACCATCTCTGGAAAGCCTTCGATTAACAAAAACTATTAATATGCAAACTAGTTCACGCTAATATAAAGAGAAAATATTATTAAATTGTTTGTTACTTTATAAAATAATTCGCATCGAATAAACTCATTATGAATTGATATTGAACAATTCCAATTTTCCAGAGTTATGCTTAACAGTATTCTTTGATGGCTACTTTTTTTGCGGGTGATTCTGATTTAGATTCATACTAGCTGCGCCCCGCGGTTTCACCCGCGTAAGTCCGTATCCCGTAAGAATATCGGGATAAAAATGTTCCTATATGTTATTCCAGTTGTCCAGCTGTCTACGTAGCTTTCATTGCAATCGATTCAGTAGATCTTGCGTGAAAGAGCAGCAAACGCACACACATCCTTACAAACTTTCGCATTTATAATATTAGTAGGATAATATAGTAGGAATTAGTTATTTTAAAAATACAGAGTTAAAAGAATAATAAAAAAATATCTCATAAATGCTGTATAATAAACACCTATTTGTCGCTCAAGTCAAAATATATTCGTCCCCACTTTGCAAAACGGACTTCGCACATATTATATACATTCATATGAATTATTTGTTTAATCAATACGTCCATGCATGCATTACATTATAAATGTAATAAATACTAATTTACGATGCAGCTACCGTACTCTGAGAAATATTAAATCACAAATCATTAGCCGTTTGATAAATTACATCGAGATCCGCTTCTAATTGCTCAATATCCACACATCAGTTCTTGTGCTGACGGAAATTAATCACGAATTATTAATAGAGGGAGAAATAGTTTATAATTAATAATTTAAATTGTGAAATTCAATAATTTCCGTTGCAGACTTGCGTTCAGAAATTGTACTCGACTCGACTACTTGGCTTTTGTAAAAAAGTGGTTTTAACAATATAGTTAAAAAAACGCTTTAATTGTCGAATGAAATAGTCTCTCACCCCTATATGTAAGGTAATGCTTTTTATTGACTCCTAGCGATTTTATTCAGGATAATAAGATAAACATAAAATTATTGTATTGTCACCGATCCTCAATAAGAGTACTATGTTTATTTTAAATATGTCTGTATAAAGTGGGTCAAAGCCTAAAGGAGTCGGTTATATTACATAATATACATTATACACATAATATCACCATCAACATCATCATAAATTGAAAAATCAATTTATTTCCTGCATGCTCGCCCGGTCTCGAACCCGATCGACTTATCGATTTTGAAGTCTGAGGTTCTCACCACTGGGCCACCATATTTTATTAAAAAATAAAACATTATTAGATTACTGTGTAGCTTGTAGAATAATTTGAAGAAAAATCTTAATGATTGCCTCTATACCTACCATGTTTTTTTTATCGTTAAAGTGTAAAAATGTTTGTTTGGAGGTCGGTGATTTTCCCATTTTCTACACTATCGAATTAGCATATACCCAGAAGCATATCATATATATTTTATAAAAAAAAATCTACGGTGGATCCAATTAAAACACGAATTAAGTTCATGTAGTGCCCTTAAACATTCACAAGTTATTAGCAGCGTTCGAATCGCATCTGTCATGCGCGTTGCATATGATTTAGTTTCAAACAGTTTAACATTATACTTCCAATAATACCGTTAAAATAGCAAAATAGAACAGTGTCACGAAGCCTCAGGTTAAATTATAATTGACGTTATATTACAAAATTGATCGTTGCAACATATCATTGTCAAACGCAAGGTAAGAAGTAATTGTTAACATGTATTAGAATTATTGAGGTAACCCAACTGTGAGGCTTCAGGCTACTTCAATTTGTCAGATTACTATGACTAATATCAACTGTAATTACCATAGCTCCGTAATAATTGTGCTGAAGTTTGCACGATAGGCGTGTATGACGGTCGTTATTACGCTAACGATAAAAACACACAAAAAATAGGTGTATTTAAATTTAAATTATAAATCTAAAAGGAGATGTTGGTCTCCCGGAGTTAATTTTGTCTGTTTTGATTTGATTTGCAACATCAGAACCGCTGATAAGACGATAAACGAACCAGTTTTACTTTTCAATTTCTTTTTTAATTGTTTGTGGAATGCTTATTATAGTAACGATGGTCATTCATCCGATTTACGACCGTGCCGCCCCTTGCTTAACTTCTTTTTTATTATTTGCATAGCGGATATACGGCAACAGAAATGCATGTATAATCTCATTTAATTTCATTGCAGATTATAAAAGTTCATAAGATGCAGCCTTATTATAGACGGACGGATAGCCAAATCATAATAATAGATAGTTACACATCTTACCCTTTGGGTACAGAACCCTAATAAGTAAATAAAAACTTGACAAAAACTAACTAGTTTCATGCCAATGTGCCTTACATCACAGTCTGAAAGAAATTGGAACAAATAAAACCAAAAATATCCACTGAAAACTGCAATTGTAATAAGCCATACAGAGTATTAAAAAACTATACTACAAAAAATAGGTGCCCACTCATAATTACCACAGATAACAGATTAAGTTACAGATAATAAATGACCGAATATATAAACGGATAAATATCGCAATAACGTCATTTTGTAATATGCATTTCCGTTTGTAATATCATTTCATTTTAATTATTTAATTATTGGCTGCATTCCATACGCTTACAATGTTAATTTCATCAAGGTAAAGATACAGCTTAATATTAAATGTAATTAAAACTTCTGATATATATAATCGAGTTATTTGTTTTTCAAGTAACAACTTTATGCAATTGAATATCTATGAAGTAATTATCAAATGGATTTCTTATTTCTAAAGGAAATCAAACAGTATCTCTTGAATTACAGCGCTCTAAATGTATGTAAGTTTATGCTAAACAGTCCTAACAACTATGTAGTTATAAAAAATGTGTAAAAAGTGGAAGATATTCCTAATAAACGATTTGAGATAGCCAGGTATTTTCTTTCTTTTCTTTTGCGTTCATCAGTTATAAAGAATTCTAGATTCAATGAAGGTGCTAAACTTTTTTAATGGGGAAATCTTACATAGAAACGGCTCCCGGGGAAAAGAGTCGTTGGTTATGTCAGATTCCTACCGACTAAAACCCCACTGTGTACCGGCGAGCCTCTTTAGGGAAGCTGGTAAGTATACGTCCGCGATCACCTCAGCGGAAGTTATAGTATTTGTGTAATATTTTCAACACTTTTCTGTAGGCGCATACCATTTCAGCAAAGAATATATGTCAATTAATAATAATAATTAAAATACAAAATTATCTAAAAATAAATTCATAGTTGATAAATTAGCATATAACTATATTCCCTATTTATCGGATTAAATCTCAACGACAGTCTCTATTACATGAAATATTCTACCCTATTCTATCCCTTATCTTCAGATTAAATGAAGCCGTATATTGGGTATTCTCAATACCTCAAAACCATAAAGAATATAAATATTCAAAACGTTATTAAAAGGCTTCAGTATGAAATTACATGTATTAAATAATCGTATAAGATACATAATACTCTCTACCTTACGTAACACGTTGAATGTTAAACCACAGATAACATAATACTGTAAATGTTATAAAAATTTAAATAACTATTGTAGAATTTCCATAGTAACACTTTAAACAACACAACGATAGAGCTTAATATGTAAAACTAGCTGCGTCTCGCGGTTTCACCCACGTAAGTCTGTATCCCGTAGGAATATCGGGATGAAAAGTTGCCTATACGTTATTCCAGTTGTCCAGCTGTCTACGTACCGAATTTCATTGCAATCGGTTCAGTAGTTAAAACAAGTAACAATCAGGTAACAATCACACACACATCCTTACAAACTTTCGCATTTATAATATTATAAATTGAATTGGAAGTAGAATTTAAATGTATTAGTACATTATATAAATAAATGCAAATTTAATTACATGGTTTAACTTATAAAATTAACAGAAATTTAATGAGAACGAAAGCAAGGGTCGAGAAAACCTGGTCTCAATAGCCCCATTTCAGACATCGATAATTCCATAAACAAATAATCTAGAAATGCAATCTCGTAAATGTTTCAAATGCCCAAACTCACACGTAATCACGTTTACCTTATAATAAAATTCCAATGACTACTACCGTATATCAAGTTTGACAACATAAAATATTTCTCAAATCTGCTAGTCGCGTGCGCAGATCCATCAAACTAATGAGACATTGCGACAACCGACCGACGGCATCATGTCAAAACTCAAGAGCAAAAAGCGAAGGAAATATATTATACACCAACATAAAATTATAGTATTACTAGTTACGCCCCGCGGTTACACCCGCGTAAGTCCGTATCCCGTAGGAATATCGGGATAAAAAGATGTCTATATATTATCCCAGTTGTCCAGCTATCGACGTACCAAATTTCATTGCAATCGGCTCAGTAGTTTTTTGCGAGAAAGAGCAACAAACACACACACATCCTTACAAACTTTCGCATTTATAATATTAGTACTTAGTAAGATTAAAAAACGACTAAATCTTATACCTTTAAACGAGCAATTCTTGTATATATATATATATATATAATTGGAATCTCGGTATCGGCTCCAACGATTTTCATGAAATTTAGTATATAGGGGGTTTCGGGGGCGATAAATCGATCTAGCTAGGAATTTTTTTTAGAAAATGTCATATTCGTGTTTTTTTTCCTGACATCTATTGGTGAATAATAATACTATTCTGCTTCGTAGATAGCTGGACAACTGAAATAACACATAGGCACTTTTTATACCGATATTCATACGGGATACGGACTTACGCGGTTTCAACCGCGGGTCACAGCTAGTTTAAAATTATCGGACAAGCCATATTAACCAATGTTAGTAAGTCCCAAAGGCTTATACAATTTCAAAACTGTCTATAGTTTAAGCTTCTTTGCTTTAATTTAAAATACCATATGGCAAATAAATATACATATTATGTTTATGATATTTAATCTTTCGTATTATATTTATGCTCTGCCCTACTCCTCTTCTCTATCTAATTTATCTCCGTGCGTCTGGTTGTCTGGTAGAAACTGAATTGCTATATACCGATAAGACCGCCATTTGTTTATATAGTAATTTATTGCGGTTTTGTTTGGCAGTAACAAAGAATAAACAAAATAAAAATAAAAATTTGTGCAGAGGTAGCTTGAAACTAGAAGACGAACATACGAAAATAATAACTTTCCCGGAAATCCCGCGGGAACGGGAAAATGAAAGGAACGGGAAAAACCCCGGATCTGTTTTTCCTGCGACTACGCGGGCAAAGCCTAAATAAAATATATTACCAGAAAAAAATCGAATCCCAATTTAATTTAAAATTAATGATTATTCTACACTTGGAAAAAATACATGGTTAGTTTTTCGAACAACAATTTACATTAAATATAAATTATACAAAGAACATTAATAACAAGATTCTAATTAGATGAGATATAATATTATATAATTTACACACAGCTAAATTCATCTAATCATCGATAAAAGTTTATTGCCGGTGACTAATAAACGAATAAATACAATCCATTTAAAGTTCAAATAGCTGGTTAAGAATTCATTTATAATACCAATACGTACAACTTATTTATAATAAATATACCATTTATGCCCTCCACAACTCATAAAGAACTTAATCAATCTATAAATCTTTATTTTAATGTTCACCTCAATGTTATTCTTGTAATGACTGTCGTAAGTTTTATATTATCAAAAATTAACAATTAAAATCGACACTCGTAAAATTAAATAACCATTAAAAGTATTTATATTTTCTTTATTATACGATTTCATAATATCGGGCACGATCACAGGCGCCTGCTGTATCGATTTGTTTACTATATCTGTATGTAATTAAGTTACAAATAAGGAAGAAAAAGTTGAAAGCTAATATCGAAGGAGGTTACAGCGCAATACGTCTATAAACATAACTCAAATCAATGCAATATTACCACTGGTTTTGTGATCATTAATAACAAAATCTCCAACGCATTTAGCGGCAAATGTACCGAAAATATTCCAAGCGCTGGTCACTTCGAGGTTGCTGGTATTCTACAAGAATTTCATTGCGACATCATTATTGGCACAAACGAATTTTAATGTTATTCGAGTGCCAACTAGTAAATACATTGATTATGACCAAAACCTGTATAAGTAACATTATAAAGATTTTGCGTTTGCACAGATAATAAATCTTAGCGATGCTTGCATTGCCGCCTTTTTCATTTATCACTGACGCAAAAAAACGGACAGCGTTAATTAATTAAATAAACCGTGTTTAATGATTATTTACGAAAAAAAACACATTTAGTAAACGCGGTTTACGAAATCAATCTTATGTCGATATTTAAGAGGATAAAGGTTATTGGGAACGTTTAAATAACTCAATATTATCAACGCAATAAGATCGCAGTCATTAATATTACAATCAATATAAATTCAAATAGTCGAATTAAAATTAATTATTACTCTATAGCGTTCGCTTATTGGTTGCGAATTCGCAAGATTGTAATTGAGAGTCTTTCCGAAATAAGATTCTTCCATTGTTATTAAGAACGTCGCGTCGGTTAAAACTTAGACTTCTCTTCACGATTAAATAATAAGACCTAATTTTGCTTAGCTGATTTGCCGTATACGTGTTTATCAATGTTTCAGTGTCTTTAATGCGTAGTGAGATGATATATGTAATCTGGAACAAGTTATTTTTATTTAATGAAAAATTTAAACGTCCTTTGAAACATTTGTATTAAATACTTTAAAAACCTTACTACGTAACCTATCTCTACACTGCTCACAATACTAATAATGCTTGAATAATCGAACAAACAGAAACCTTCATTACTTTACAAATTGACGCCAAAACTGTTAATTGATTTCGAAATATTTCAATACCATCACAATAAACTTGGAGCCATATAAAATGATTATGAACGGTTTCACTTTAAAGGAAGGAAGGATTAGTACCATTCACTTCTTGTAATTTATAAGCTTGTTCATATTCTGATTGAGCAATTGAAACTAGGTGATTTAAATTTGAACCGTCGTTAACATCAAATATTTAGTTCCTACGCAATTACTATGCAAGACTACAAAATTATTCATAGACAAATTGTAGACTGTTTACATTTACGAAATATGGTGAAAAGGAGCTGGTGTAAATAAGCTAAAACAGGGTTTTGAATGGTAGAGGTACCATTCATCATCATCAGCCCATATATATTCCAACTGCTGGGACCTAATCTTAATGAGGGTTCAGGCCATAACCCGCCACGCTGGTAACAAAAAGTTGCCTATATGTTGTCCAGCAATCTACGTACCAAATTTCATTGCAATCGGTTCAGTAGCTTTTGCGTGAAAGAATAACAAACATACACACATCCTCACAAACGCATTCGCATTTATAATATTAGTAGGAAGTAGGATAATTTCGTAGTATAATCGTCAGTATTACATATTAAATATATAATTTTCTTCTTAACTAAATTATAAAATAAATGAAAGTCAAGGATTGTCAAATAAATCCTTAATAATAAAGAGTAACTAGAAAGAGCACTTCAAAAATATTAAATTTACTGGTTTAAATACCGTTTCGTTTAAGTATCGTTTAATCACCAAAACGTAGAAGAAGCAAAATTTTTCTCAAATTCTTTGGATGTTCTTTTAGAGAATATAACAGAAAGTTTATTGTAAAAGGCATCTAAAAAGTATGTATAAATATGAAAATCTTGGACATTTATATTAGCAGTATTAGAATATCCATAACGATTCGTGCATCACCTTCATGAAAGATTTATAACTGCATGCACCTGATCATAAACAATATAAGCCAAACAATTTTAAACAGGATTGATTTATGGACATCATTTGGAGTCTGTCGGGTCCTTCACTAGGGTCGCTACTAAAATATTATAAAAAATATAAACGTGTTGTATAATTCAAACATACGTATATAAAATTGAATAAGATACATTTAAAACAAATAAATGTTCAATATAAAATTTGAAAACGTATCGTACAATGCTATAGCAATATGTTTGGTCAAAATCAACTTATATTGTGTTATTTACCAAATAATGGATTCCATTAGCAAGATGCATTATGTTCAAAACTTTTAAGTAACTTAAAGGCATTTAAATGTAATTAAAGGTAGTACGAGAGTCTTATTATTTATTTTATGCTCTGTTAAACATAAAAACCATTCCTATAAAACTTAAACATTAAAATCCATAGTCGTCTTTGTATTGTACATATGCGACAGATGAGTATAAATTTATTGCTTTTGTATTTTCCACCATCCCAATAAATCTTTTTAATTAAACCTTCATTGATTCGCAGACATAAACCATTTTAATCAAAACTAATTTTATTACAAACATAACTGAACCTACAATCGATAGTAAAATTTTCTCAAACTTAAAATCAAAACTTCTATTCATATTCAATGACTATTAAGAGATATTAATAGCATCTCGTAGTCCATGTTCGCTGTCATGTTAACGCAAATTGCCGATCACAGCCATTGTTTCAAATAATTGGGTAACACCAGATGTTACGTTGTGGTCACAATATCCGTTCTCCGTCCTTCATGCAGTTTGTCATACATTCGCTTCTTCGTACGTACTTTGATCGTCTCACCAATTTACTGCAATCATTTGCTGGATATTACCTATTTCACAATATATTGCACGAATAGTTAATTATAATGGCTATAGAATTATGTTGCTAGTATTTTGTAGATTGCATTGGCGGTTACGAAGTGTTTAGGTGATCATTATAGCGCTGAAAACCTCTCATAATGAAAACAATTATCGTTTTTCTTATGATTTTCTGTTTTGAAATTATGTAGAATACTAATTTGGGTGACGAGAATGCTTCAGCACCGATTGATTGGGTCAGCTTAGGTTTGCTACCCATTATCAGAGGCTTCACCTTTCTTCTTTTCCTTACCCTTCCTTTTTTAAGGACTGCATCTTCTTTATTCTCTCAATCAATCCATTTCTTATTCACTTTACACAAAAGTTGATCCATTTCCAGAGACACAATGCCCTTGCAGATGTTTATTGGTAGTTCTGGGTGCTTAGGCAACCCACCAGCTCCTCTGCCAACTCTTTCATTAAAAAGTATGATACATACTAGGAACATAGAGGACAAAATAAGCAAAGAATAGGTAGCTCCTGTCCTATTCTGTTAACCTTATATTTGTTTATATTTATTGTTGTATTGTTGTATTAAAAAAAAACCTTTTCAGAAGAATCAAGGATCGCAAAGCGTTAAAATAACTTGATCGAGGATGAAAGTACAATAATCAATTTTATTTATAGTCAAAGCTCAATTGATTTATCATACATTCGTAAAATAAAAAAGTTCGCGAAACAAGTACAGTCTTGTAAATAAGTTAATTTCGAGAAATTTTTTGAAAGAAGCATTTCAATGCTATAAAAACTAAAAATTAAGTTAATGTCATTGTAATTGAAGTTTTCTGCGGATTATTATAAAGTATATACAAATACCATGCTAATTACATAATATAATTCACTTAATATGTCATACACACAATTGCACAATTTTAACAACTGTTATATAATATTATTATGATGATTTCTTTTCAAATCTCATAGTTCAAAAAATATTTTAATATATTTTTTTGTGTTAATTATGTAACAGATGACGGAGAGACGGATTTAAAATGTATACACTATTCATCATCATAATAATCATATAAAAAAACGTAAGAGATATTCAACTGCGTTACCCACGTATTGTTAATTCTTTGTATTTTATGTATTTTATACCTGCAGTTCTATGGAAGACAACGCTGATAAGCGATACGCTCGTCTATTTTCCCCTTCCTATAGTTAATATCGTGATCGATTCAACAAACTGATAAATAAATAACTATTAATAAATAGGCTACGGCTTGGCAACAAGACGCGGGTACGAATCCCGCCTCGTGATTGATTTTTTTTTTTTAATTTCTCTTTATCAAACCATTTTAATGATATAAAAATAAATACTGTCAAAAAATACAGATCCTCTGTCGATGACTGTACGGTTTGGTGAAGCGTGTCGCAACGCCCCGCGGCAAGGCAGCCCGCGGTCGCCAACGTGTCCGCGCCGGTCACATGTTGATCATTAATTAATTAGGCTTAATCATTGCGAGCACTAGACACATTCTAGTTATTGGCTTGATATGTAACACGTACCACTTTCGAGTGACCGCTGTGTGACGTCACGTTTGGATGTCCAAAGTCAAATTCTATAATGCTTCAAAGCTCTTGGAAGTGTCTTTGTGTTTTTTTTTTCTAATATTTTTTTTATGTAACTATAACGTATATTTTAAACACATATATGAATAGTACATTTTTTTATTATTCATTTTTTAGAGATAAATTGTTTTAAATATTCATATGAAACAGTTGACGTTTCTAACACAATTTTTTTCATTCTTGTATTTTTATTACAAACGAATAGTTGCATTTGGTTGAGAACCTCAATTAAGTACAAACAGATACTATGTCTTGGCCCTTCGAAGATGTTAATAAGATGATGATAATAATTGATAAGACTTAGTCTATCAATACCTACAGATTTCATTGCTTACTCTTCTCCTTTTGAATTCCATTGCATTGTATCACAGCTCTTTTTATTGTCGTGCCATGTAAATCTATTTAAATTTCGTTGCTGACGTATCATGGTGTGTAGAGACACAGATAATATAATAATACTATACTAGGTACAGCCTATGTATCACACAACATTGTAATTAATCCATATAGTAAATTTAAAAGTTGAACTCAGGAAGAACCTAACCTTGAAACATAACTAAAACTTTCAATTAATACATAGGTAAGTGCATAAACAATTACGTAACGGTATCAGATCTCAGCGCTTTTATCTGTAGAATAAATCTTAATCGGACATTTTTAATTTTAACGCTTTATAAATTGACGATGACGATTTGCTAGTACAAATAATAAAACTATGAAATATTTAAGTTTTAGTAAAATAACATTCAAACGCTTTGTAAACTGGGAAAAAAAAATCTTTTCTAAGATTCCTCAACCATATAATATTATAATGAAATCATATCTTTAGGCCAATAATTATGACCACTATTCATTAAAAAACCGATTCAAATCATGACATAATTAGTTAATAATTATAACATCAAATTATAATTATACGTTGCCAGACATTAAAATAAGGTCGTATAATAAAAATGAGCGGACGGTTTTTAACTGGCAATAATTCATATATTAACAGGGTTCCTAGACCGTTAACAGAGTAATATTTTATCGTTAATCGACCAACATCGATTAATCGGTACAGAACAGTACTGATAATATCTCGATTTAATGATAAATGATACAATATATTATTGTTTATTAAGTTATTGCCCGAGGTGTTGAAACATAAATAAGTCTCTTAATTAGTCTTGAATACAAGTAAGAATTTATTATACTATTATGACAGCTGTATTGTTCTTAAATCTGTAAGTGGTTTGTTACAGTTTATTTTATGTATGTATCTGGTTAGAATAAAGTTATTTTACGGATTGACCTGATTGCAAATTATAGTAAATATCACTAACTAATGCTAAAAGATAGTCTTCTATATATATTCCATATAGTAAAATATTAAAATGCCACTTAACGCTACATAGAAACATTAAATACACCACAACTTAAACATGAATATAGAATACCCAATTACCTACGCAGAAAACATCCAGAACGATATGTCCTCATCGGAAAATTCATTTCAATTGTTAAATATAAAAGCGCATCATTTGTTATAAGGTTGGCGTGCATGCAGCGCCCTCGCAACTACAATTTGATCCGTATTGTAATGGAATAAGAGTCAAAAGCAAATCGTTTTTGAGTAATTGATATGCAAAACATTGTTTTGGTTGCCTCACATTGCTCTTGAACTAAATTCACCCGCAAATGTAGTGGAAAGGTTTAGTGTTGGGCAATTTACATATGATTAGGGCTTTTTTCATATTTTTATAACTAGCTCTTGAAAAACAAACGCAGTCTATATTATATTTACTATCATTATTGTACCTAATCTATTAAAAAAAGAATGCCTGTTTCGTTAGTCACACCATTTCTATTCACCAATTTCCCTAATATTTTTTATTGTGTTTGATTGAGGAATATGATCTTATAAAAGAAAAACTTGAGAATTTTTCGTAAAAATAAAAAAGAATAATAAGAAAATATAACAGCTATTCAATCTTCACATGTTTGACAGTTTTCACTAAGACAATACGTATATCGAGTCAGCTAGCATGAAATAGATCATCATCATCATCATCAGCCCATATATATTCCCATTACAGGAACACAGACCTCCCATGCGGGTTCAGGCCATCATCAGCGCTGGCCAAATGCGGGTTGGCAGATGTCACATGTCATTGAACATTTTAACGTTTGCCGGGTCAAAAAAAAAGTAAGTACATATATATACAAAAAATAAATAGTAATTCGCTACAACAGATTAGATCTTAAGCAATGAATACTATCAATATTTTATATGAATGATATGAAGATACAATGAAAAAAAAGCACAGTCGAATTGAGAAACTCCTTTGATTTTTGGAACGTCTATTGAAAATGGAAATTACTGTTATCAAAAACCTCAATTTAGTTCTGATACGGGCTAAGATTGGAGTAATAAAGATGATAATCGTCGTGGATGTTACAAATTACGCTGGCTGGATTTGTTTTCGCAATTCTTGCGCCATTTTCTGAGTAGATTAAGAATCTTTAGATTAATTCCATGGAATCATTTGTAAGTAAGTTACAAGGTCCGATAAATGTATAAGGTATAATTCGGTAGAGGTTGGTGTATCTTAGAAGAAAGGCTTATTAGTTGTCTATAAATTTTGATAAAGTTTCTAAAGAAGAGAAATACGAGAGAAAAAGTTTTTCAAAAAGTTCAAGAATATTATCATGATATAAATAATTCAAAACTCACCAATAAAGACATGCCCGTAGTCTTCGGCATCATGGTGACGTCCCCTGGTCGCACTCCTGGGCCGCAGTACGGCAGCGAGGGCCCGCGGTTGGGGATGGAAGGCGGCTCGTGCAGTGCTAGCAGGGCCGCGTGGAGACGAGCTCTGGCCGCACTCATACCACCCGCCCCTCGCACTGCCGCTTCTACTACTTGGTTTACATCCTTCTCCCAACTAGATGGAATATTTTACGCCATAAGTTACATTTCTTATTAAAAAAAAGTCTGTAAAAATATATACAAAAAATATGTCTTCAATGAGTTAGTCGAGCACGGGCCAGCTCGCACCGGGGAAGTACCATACCCTCACAGAAGACCGGCGTGAAATAGCATTCTGCTGTGTTTCGTTCGGTGAGTGGGGGAGCCCATATCCTTTTCCTTCCCTTCCCAGTCCTTTCCTTTATTCCTCCCATTCCAAAAAATTGGCAATCCATTTGTAGAGGCGTAAGGTCTGTAATGGACCTTATGCCTCTACAAATGTTCATGGGCGGTGGTAGCGCTTACCGTCAGGCGACTCACCAGCTCCATTGCCGATTGTGATATGAAAAAAAAAATACAATATACTCAAAGAAAGGACGACGCTGAAATATATTAAACGCGATCATTGTTCTTGGTTGCCTTACAGTATCTGCTTTCTATATTTACCATTGTAAATGTGAAAAATAATTTCCAACCACTTTATAACACGAATATACCGTACCGACAGCCTCCCAAACAGGAGCGAATATCTTCTTTCAAGCTTCTAGAGAGAGTGCACGGCGGAGTGCCGTCAGAATCGGAGGTGCTTTGAGATCCATTTTTATCATCCGACAGTCGTACCGGCTCCGGGTCGTACTGCTCATTCTTTGGTAAATTGGGAGACACCCGACCGTGGCTTCCAGCACCGCTGCCGTAACCTGAATATGGAAAAATTCGGTTTAACTTACACACATCTTAAACGTGATCATGGTCTCAAAAAAACACGGCGAAGCCCAGAGGATTACGATACATTTTATCATGAGCATTATCTTGAATAATCTTATAATAAATAGCATATTATACTCCGACGTGTGCTCAATTATTATATTTAAACATAATCTATTCCATCGAAAAAACTGAAACTAAAATTTTCAAAGTATAATGCCAAAGATCCTAACATTGGCTACCTGAAGAGGTAGAAGGCGCCCGTCTAGGAGTGCGCGGCTCCTCACCGGCTTCTCCTACATCCTCGGCCTCTAGGGAGTCCACAATTATGACTACCTCTTGTTCCTCCTCCTCTGTGTACAACGGGTTTGATCTGAAACAATTATCCATCGTTCAAAATCTGCTACATCGCGAAATCACGTGTGAAGATACCTTAGTAAAAATCCTGGATAGACTAATAGTTATAATAGATACCATTAGAATTCTTATAGTCTATTCAGGACCCTTAATTATTTAAAATTAACTTCAAATCATTCAAGGGACTTCTGAAAATCAGCTAATTTTCAACAGTTGGAGTCGAGCGTGTTTCATTGTTCTACCTAGATACTATGTGACCATAAAATGACAAATAGATTACTTGTCATTTGGAGCTATAAAATGTAGCATGACTGCAGCACGAGGTAATTGAACATATTGGTTTCTCAAACCATCCATCTTTAGAAGGATTCTCAAAGAATACAAATGGTGTGGTTAAATCATCATTTTGATGTCATTCACCTTTTAACCCAACACTTAACTATACAAACAATAGAGTGTATTTGCAAATGTGGAAATCGCTCCTCGGGGGATTGTGCAAACCATTCTTTCATATCGATATGCGCAATAGCTTCTATTTTAATCAAGTATTTAGATGTAAGAAAAACAAACAAGCTAATGACGCATCATTAAAATGAGGGACGAATATGGTCAAAGGAATCCCTTAGTGTTGTACTAAAACCATATCAGACGCGACGCGTTTAATTAAATTAAGGATTTAGGAATGTGTTGCCATTTAATAGCTTGTGACATGACAATCTACATGTGTGATTAAAAGTATGAGTCTGGCATAATGGTTGGAGAAACTCAGGTTTTTGTATCCGGATATATGTAGCTCGAGTCGTCATGATAAAATAATAAGCAATATTGCTACTACGTTCTTAATATTATAAATACGAAAGTTTGAAATCTGTTTGTCTCTTCTTCACGCCTAAACCACAGAACCAATTTTGGATGAAATTTGTAAATACATAATTGGAAAAGAGCAACTACAGAGTTTCTTGCTGGCTCTTCTGTGTAGAAACTGCTTCCCTAACTGGTGGGAAATGTTTAAAATGTGTTATGACGATTTAAAAGTGCTTCTTTAAACGTTTGAGTCTAAATTAAATTATCCCGGAAATACCACGAAAACGTCAACCATGCGGGGAAACCTGGGAATTTAACGGCGCGGGTATAGCCGCGAGCAGAAACCTGATAAAATAACATAGTTACACACTACACGATTTCGGATGGATGTGTGCAGACCCCAAAGACACAAATTATTTGCGGCTGGCACAACGCATCAATGAATCAACAAAATGACTTCCCATTCAGTTTCATAGAAAACCCAGCAATTCTAGCATTGTTTATTTTATTGTTACTGTCTTTGTTTTCCAATAGCGTCTAATGGATAAATGTTGAGAGCGCATACGTTAAAATACTGGCATACAACATTGGCAATATATTTAAAAATAAATAAAAAATGGTCATGCTCTAAGGTTTATGAGTTAACTAATATTACGTATCTATATAGGTATCATAAGAATCAAAGAGTCTATTATGCAAATTACAACTATAACAAGTAGAGAAAGTCATTCAAGACATTACAATACATAGTACCGATCTCATTTTAGTTTGATCGATGGATCGATTGATTGAAATTTGACAATTTTATTACTTGGCAGAATTGATAGCGGTCCTCCAAATTTTCCAAAAATTAGCTTCAAATGTGTCATGATATTTATTATTTTTCCTAGCATCTGACATGTTTTACTCGAATCCATATCATAATATCAATATTTAATACTGTCATATATTTTGTTAATCATAGAAAAAATTTAAAAAACCCTACTAATATGATAAATGCGAAAATAACTGTCTGAAGGTCTCTTCCTTGCACCTACATTTGGATGAAATTTGGTACAAAGACAGCTTGAAACCTGAGATGACATGAGAGAACATGAGAACTTTGACTTCGCAGATGAAGCCGCGGGCGGATAGGTAAAGGTACATAATTTTACGTAGGTGCATGACCAATTCATTTGCTACTTCTATTATTCCAATCTCACCTCATTAATAGCCATTATGTTACATAATGTCATGAACCAATTGATATACACAGATGCTTACGCTATACCTATTGTCTATCAAGCTCCATCAAAAGGTCATCCTCTCACCATATCACATCACCCACAGGTGACGAGTCACGACAACATGTCACGGTATCTACGTAACGACATCGCTGTTGGTGATAACTATTATGAAACTATCTTCACCGTAGTACGATGCGGTCTATGCGGAAATATTTTGGGATAGATTGACAGGTAGTTGCCGCTTATAATAGAAGTAGGTAGGTAGTTTTAGTAAGGAAATATTGAATGAGCCTTGACCCCACGTTATGATGGTTGCGTACTTCCCTTGCCAGTTTTCTTAAGAGATAACAATATTTGAAATTATATTGTCAAATTGTCTTAATTTTAATAGCTATATGATAATATGTGTAATCATATATTAAAATCCTACAAACGAGTAAAGGTACCACAACAGCATTTAGAGCATTAAGCAGATAGATAGCATTCAACATGGTAGTATTCGACATTTTAATAACTGGCATTGGTATTGTTTAAGGGAAGTAGCCACAAATTGACCCCAGGTAGCCCATCATTTTCTTGATTTATTCGTCCCTTACATTCTGCCATAACCTAAACTGACTCACTAAAAAACTTGTGCGTATTTCGAAAAGTGCTGTAAGAAACGAGGGCTACTCTCACTACTCTCTGATTCCCGATAATTGTCTTGTTCCGCAAATATCGGTAAGTTAAGTGATATTGGGGTTACCTTCAGACCTCAGTTGCAATATAATAATGGCGTGGCATTAGGAAAAATAAAGAAATATTGTCAATCAGATACCTGAGTACTGGCGGCATGTCATCAAGCGCTCGCAGCGGGTGCGGGGCGTGCGACGGCGCGGTCGCGGCGGGGGCGCGCCGCCCGCACGCGCACGCCTCGCTCTCGCGTCGCCCTCCACCCTGGAGAAACGAAATTGTTTATACAATCATATTATTTTATACTTCCATAATATATACGAGAATAATTCTGAGATTTTGCGATTGATGCGATTCTGAATCGACTTCGATAAAACACACTTCTCTTCAGAAAACTCTACCTCTCTCTAAAGCTAGCTAAGCTCTTGAGGATTAAATTTATTTATTGTATACCTTTATTTCCTTAAAATTTGTCATAGTGTGCGAGACATCTTGGCAAAGTTACATCTAAATAAACCCAGCACTACCGCTAGCCAATAAAAAATAAGAATCACAAGTAATAAATAAGGCTGGATCCTAAATTAATACCCTAACAAATCTGCCTTCAAATTGCTCACGGAAGATACTAGACGTAATTCATTGAATTCCTGTATGGGCTTGAATACAAAACAATTACGACACGTGCCAATGCATGAATGCGTTTAAAATTATATTTAAATGACTACAAGATAACATCACTACTGAGTGCAATTGTATACAAAACGCAAATTGCTTTATTGCTTTTGTCTGTCTTGGGTCGACAAGAAGTGGTTTAAGCTCTTAGTTACTGCTACCAAATATCAAAAACACTCGTCGTTGCAGCCTTTTAGTACGTCCACTGGAGTACATTGGCCTCCCTCAAAGACTTCCAAAACCGCAGCCTGAGTCTAGCGGCTCTCTGCCATGTTAATCAGGTCGTCTGTACAGCGTCGTACGCGGTCGCCATTCGAGCACTTTTCTGCCCCAACGGCCATCGGCTCTTTGGGCTATGTGCCCAGCCCAGCGCCACTTCAACTTACTAATCCGGTGGGATATGTCTTCATAAAATTCGGAGTAGTTTAATAGATGTTATTATATATATAAACCTTCCTCTCACAATCTGTTGAGTAGTTTTAAAGACTTAAGCATACATAGGGACAAAGGGACAGAGAAAGTGACTTTGTTTTATACTGTATATATTATGTAGTGATTGTTGTCGGATGCACCTATTTTTAATTCTAGAGCTGAGCCTTCTGCAGCCTTCACGGTACGTCAGTGACTTTTTTGTAGAAATTTAACTATCTTTTAAAACTGTTTTGCAACTTTTTAATTTTAGTTAATGCGTATTGCCACAGAATATAAAGGCATTGCAAGATAGGTCTATAGACCGCATCATTGACATTCGTTCCATTAATTGCACTATAAAATGATTTTATTAATTAAAAATTATAGCATTTAACATAAGAGTAGCTATTGTAATAAATTGTTTAATGATTTTATCGACACCGATTGGCCAATAGCAACCAGGATGTTTTTTATGATTTCATCCAAACGCCGATAAAAAATGCACATTATGATTATAACGAACAATAATCTATATTTACTTTTCAAACGTACAATTATCTTCAAATACCCACTTAAAAACACAAATTATAGTGATTATATTATAAAACTTAATTATATTGCCTTGAATTAATTCAATTGTCTATACTGACCTTAGCGTTTACATTTAAAGAAAATGTATTATTAAATTAGTGAGGGGTCGCATGGGCCATCATAAGACCTATTTGTTTTTCGAAGGTTTGTCATGAACGAGCGTTTAACAGATAGTAAAAGCTCTGTCCACAAACAATATACCTTTTATTCCATAGAACTATAACTATGATTATCGGAATGTGATTCAGAGAAAATATAATCGGGAACATATACGAGTTTACATAAAATACAAATGAACGCATATTTTGTTTTTACGCTAAAATACCTACTACTACTCATGAATATTTGCATAGATTTCGATTAAAAGGAAACCAAATTAACTATGAAATACGAAAGAATACAAAATTAAATAAGTAATATCTCCCACCCCATAACAGGTAACCTCCAAAATTACTATAAAATACTCTGTACAAACATCCTTTAATTTTATATAAACTTTTTACATTAAAAGACGCTCTGATTCGCACACAATTTACTTAAATCATCGACTAAATTATACCTGATAATTGTCTGTCAACTTACGCAATTCTTTTGAGGATAGTTTATGAATACGCACTTGTATAAAAGATGGCTCCGTACCTTCGATTGAACAATAAAGCCGTTGATCATGTGTGCCCTTTAATTAGTCGATTTTATGAAATATATTTATGGCTCGAGCAATGAAATATTATACCACGATCGTCAATGTAAATGGTTAGAGCGTTTAATTTAATTATGTTCTATAATCGAATAACCTTAATACTATTATTATAAGTCGATGATTATAAGACTTATATATTGAGGATGATTTATTTTCAGTTTGTTAACATTTTCAAAGGTTCGGCGTGGTTAGCTTTCAATGGAATATGGGGAAAAAGGAAAAAATATTAACGCTAGAAATAAGGGACAGGTCTCATCGTTAAAACCAGAAAAGCATACGCATGCATAAATATAAATTTAAATTAAAACAAAATGAAGGATTTTTGGCAACTAAAAGTAATCTAAATTTCTGCTACTTTATGCTAGTGAAAGTTCGAGTTTTTAACTTATGATAGTTAATAAGATTGTTAACCTTCACAGCTAGACGTATGATGGAACATTTTTCTACAAGAGTACAAGCCAAAGATGACATAGCGCATAGCACTTTTACAAATCAAAATGACACGAGTGCACCTAACCATATGACACTGCCCCAGTTTCAGCTGTCTCGAACCGCATTGAGTAATAATAACTGTTGTTTTATAACGTTATTGTGTGTAACGTAACGCCACTTTATTTCGTTACGGTGATATAAGTTGGTCCATTACCATACGGTATTCAAATAATGTATCATTGCTGAGAGGTCTTATAAAATGTAGTCTAATATTACTCATATTTTAGTATTTATGCGAGTTAGGACGTTAATTAGTCGTATAGAAACATCTAGAATGCTTTTTTTATTCAGTGGCCGTACTATATAAACCAAAATAAAAATAATAAACATATTACCTATAACAATTTGAAGTAATCTGAATCAAATAGTCACTCAAAATGTCTTCTTCTTCTCTTTGTTAATGGCTTAACTCAATCAAAATTTCTAATATGCAAAAATTATCTCAAATCAATAAACATCAAAATATGTGACAAAAGACACATTGAATCTTAATTCTAGTACTCGAAAGCTTTATCTCCATCATATTGATAAATGAATATAAAATCATTAGCAAATTAAGCTATTTCACCTTATTACCTTACACCTTATTGCCATATTTAATTAATATATTATACCTTTTCATACAAATAACAAATTGGTCTGAATTTTTTTCAACATAATGTTAACCAACCTTCAATTTCACCCACGAACAAAAGGAGAACAAAGTCCTTCATTTATGCTTTTATCATTTTCATTTTTATATTATGGCTTCGTAGAAAGGCGTCCAAAATGACTCGCCAAAATAAATTTTAACATTGTGAAACAAAATAAACAAAGTGAAATAGCCTGAAATAAAACCGTGTAATCTTAATGCTTATGCTCTCGATTCTGGTGTTCAAAATTACGTGTTGAGATAACGTAAATAAATACGATGTGTAAAGATATCCAAAACATTAAACTCACCTTTTTTTTCTAGAAACGCGATCGATTTCAATTAATAAGACAAATGATCAAATTTCGTTGTTTGCTAATTCGATTTTTCTATTAAAATAGCACCTAGATTAATTAATCAAACATCTTACTATTTAAATATACAGGTATGTGTACAAATACCATACGCATTATAAATAAAATCTATTTTTATTCGTAGGTGGGATTATATTTTGTTTAGCAGAAATATAGTGTATAAATAGATACCTTCTTATATTGCTTTCTTAGAAGAGTTAAAAATAAGACAAACTCAAAAAGCTAATACCACCATACTCGTAACTGCAATAAGCGATTTTATTTCTGTGGCTTAGTCAAAGAAACGTGTAAAGGTATTAACTACGGACATAGATTATTTTGTACAATATATCAATGAACTTGGCATGACGAAACAATGGGAGAGGGAACAATATGAACCTGTAATTCTATGAATTTTCATGTGTTTCCTAGTATCGATTAACGGAAAGTGTTCAGAAATCTATAGGAAATACATAGTTGAGGTCGCTCAGATTTGTAATAATTGTGTAGTGTAAATGTCGGAGTCAAGCACGCACACAAATTGGCAATCCCAAAGCAGGGGAGGTACCACATCCTAAGAGTTATAAAAATCTACAAATAACTTTCCTTTATGACATTGTGCTAAATTGCATTTAATATTCAAGATAACTCTTACTCGGAACAATATCTATTTTAACTTATAGAATTTGTGTTTAGCTACGAAAAATCAAAAAGTTATTATACGCATTCCGTTTGAGATGTGTTTTTGTATAATATAATATGCCGAAATATTTATCATCATAATGCATTTTCTACCTAAAAATATGTTTTCATTTTCATTCCTAAGAGATTCCCATTACAAATCTCAGCTCTTGCAGCTCCTATTAAAAGTATTCACATATTAAATGTCTCAATGAAAAACATACCACTTAAATATACAAGCATTGATACTTAACTTACATTGCTTCTTTGATATTTACAAATGGAGACGCTAGGTTTGTTATGAAATGTGACCTTATTAGGTCGTCGGTCAGCTGGTGCCTTGATACATAATCTTGTGTTGAATAATGTACAATAGGAGAGTTAACAAGAGTTTTACTTCCTAAAATAGACACGAATTAGAGATATATTGTTACGTTGTTCAATTTATTTTATAATGCTTGAGTTGCATAATGTATGTTTTATTGTTTGTAAAATCAATTATTCGGGGTTACGCTACTAATATTATCAATGGATTTTGAAGTAGATATTATTTGCTGCTTATTGTCGGTATCGGATAGATGCATGTGTCGCAGATCAATTTCCTTTACTATTAAGGTAATCTATAGCATTTATGTCCTGTAAAACAGTTATTTTTTTACTTCACATCGGGTATTATAAAGCTATGTACCTCTTAGGCATAACTAATAGAGAAGCTTCACTTCACTACATGATAGATGTATGCGAAACGAGGTCATACGTTTTCAATGTCGGTTGAATAATGTAACGTAATGGTTATGCATTGGAAAGTTTTTACGATGGCACCCTGACCTAACCTAACCTAGAGTTTATTCTTTATCTGGTGTTTACCGATCAACATAACGAATTTTAGGGTTCCGTGCCCAAAGCATACAACGGCAGTCTATTGCCACAGTATAAAGAAACAATAATAGTAAATACTATAGTAATTATAGGAATGACATTAAACCATGCACGTGACAGCCCTCAAATTGTCCCGAGCTGCTCACAACATAGTGTATATAGGCCCCTTGTTTCTCGCACGATTCACGTGTCTACACGTCTACTTTGAACGACAATGACTTCACCGTCCATTTGTCTGATTGTCTGACTGTCCGTCTGTCACCAGGCTGTATCTCACGAACCGTGACAGTCAGACAGTTGAAATTATCAAGGATCATATTTTTTTGTTGCCGCTATAACGAATCATAATAAAAAATTCAGGTTAAGCAACGGTCATAAATTGGATGGGCGACCAATTTTATTTGCTATTGAAATTTTGCTAATTTGTACGAAACCCTGTGTTGCGAGCGCGTCTCGCACTTGACCGAATTTTTATGTATAAAGGAGAACTATTGTGTAACTACACGCGGTATGTTTGTCCTTGAATGTATGTCTAAATTTTGCATGTAAACGCGCAGTAGTTAATTAGTTTTTAGTTCGTTTTTAACTACGTAAAACTGCTTTTAAATAGACTTTTTGTTTACACCTTTCAAACAATACTTGACCATTATTAGACCATTAATAAATAGAGCTGTATATCCTACTAATTTATTGGGTGTGTTTCACTGCGATAAAAACTAAAGATAAATATATATACCTATGTAGCTATATACTAAATGTCACTCTCTAGCCTCCTACTATATATCTAAACAGAAAAATCATAATATAAAATAGCTGTTAGCATCGTGAAAAAAAAGACAAATAAACGAACCGAAAAACACAGATTTCTATTTCCTCATTCTCTCTATCAATTATTTTAAAATTTTCCGTTTTCGCTTTGAGCTACTTTCAAGGATGGCTTGATAATTTGAACTTAAAATCAGAATCATAATCAATGGCAATAGCAGTTATCTCTGATTATACATAATATATCATATGCCATATTTCATTTTGGAAATTGCGTGCTCCTAAACACTTGTGTGCCATTATATAATATTCTATTGTTATTATAGTAATAAGAATCTATTACAGCTATCTCATATAAGACAATGCAATCGGTTGTGCAAGTTAAAATATACGTGTGAATATACTTTGATTAATTATACCACTAAAATTATAATGTGAAAGTTTATATGGATGTTTGTCTGTCAATCACGCTGAAACTACTGAACGGATTTTGATGAAATTTGGTGTACATACAGGGTATGACCTGACTTGGGTGATAGCATACTTTTTATCTCGATTAAATGCTACCTTGGTATAAAACAGAAATCTTGATATCCGAGCGAAGCCGGGACGAGCGTCTAGTAACATGGAAAAAGAACTTGACTTAATTGTGTAAAAGACAGTTACTATGAGAAAATATAGAAAATAGTGCACTATTTTTCTTTTATTTGTTTATAGACCATTTTTATTTGTTTTACAGGTATTTAATTGCTTGTATAGATAATAATTATTTTAAAGAAGAGATGTTTATTGCTACTGGCATTACGATTATAATTATATACATTAATAGTATAAAGAAAACGGACTTCAATGGAAACACACTTATCGGTGGATTGAACGATTGGGGAATTTTATAATAGACTATATATGTAAAATGTAAATCAATAATTATTTTGGGTCGGTATGTGTGGAACGCGGTCACTTGGTTTCAATGTCAATTGAATAATGCTATAATGAGAAATGTACCTACGTAGTGTTGCGTCAGCGAAGGTCCGCTTTATACGAAAGGGTTGAGTTTTTTATTTGTTTATTTCCGGTTTTTGTAGTTTGTTTGTTTATTATTTGATTGTTTATCATCAACAGAACATTCACTTACTTTTTACTATTATGACATAGAAATGAAATTTCTTAATTTATAGTTGAATCAGAATAAATAAGTATAGTTTATTTATTAATGTATCATTAAAATTGTATGATAGCAATTTTTTTAAATATTACAAAAAATTATATTTTTTTTATAAAAATAAGCATGCAGTATAACTTGTGTAACGATTTTTCTTAAGTTTATTACTGTCCAGACGTTATATCTATAGCTATGAATTGACTCATTACTGCATAACACGTTACGGCGAACCATCCTGCGGTCAGCTGCTAACACGCTTTCTCCTTTTTGTTCGTTGGATTATGTCAGTTATGGCTTATACTGACCTCTATCGCGATAAGCTGCTTTTTAGGTTTAAAGGTGCTGAGAAGATACCAAGAATTATATAGATAATTGAAAGTTGTACAATAAGTACTTTTATAACTCTATTAGTATATATCAAAACACTACCATATAAAGTTATTATTATTAGTTATTATGTGTATTTTAAACATTATAAATGTAAAGAAGCAAAACTGAAGTGGTAAATTGTAAATTATCCAATTGTTATGTAAATAACATAGACATTAAACGTTAGTACCTACATATAACTTCTTTTGTATACACAAAGTTAAAATTAATGGTATGAACCTTTTCAGACTGAAACAAACAAACATTTTGATTATCTTACTAATTAATAATTTTGTATAATTTACTACTAATTGTATTCGTGTCGTATATTCCATACTAGCGCTCCGCCGCGGCTTCTCCCGTGGTACATATATTGTCTATAGCCTACCTCTATATATGGACTATCTAACACTGAAATAATTTTTCAAATTGGACCAGCAGTTCCTGAGATTAGCGCGTTCAAACAAACAAACTCTTCATCTTTATAATGTTAGTATAGATTTATTAGATACTAATTGCTTTGTATATTCCAGATATATTATTGGTCATACCATAGACATCGATACAATGAGAACAGACATCAGTTACGATCGTTACGACGTCTTTAATAGACTATCGTTTTGCATTAAAATTATTTATTAGCTTGTAAATTAATCCGATTCCGCAGTGAAAACTTTCATTGCTCGTTAAGCGTGACGAGAAAACTGTTTTGTTTATAAGCATTGCGTAATGTACGAGGATGTCGGATTTATTACGAATAATCTTGACAATTTTAATACGCGTATAATATTTTAGTGTGGCAAGGTATTTCTTTAGTAACTTTAGTAATATATCACGATGTATGTTGTATTGTATTTTATTTATTATACGATCGTCATTTAAATATTGTAAATAATGAGTGTTTTGTTTCTTGATCCCTACTAATATTATAAAAGGAAAGTAACTCTGTCTGTCTGTCTGTCTGTTACACTTTCACGCCTAAACCACTGAACCAATTTTGATGTAAATTGGTCTTAAGGTAGAACTGAACTTGGGATAATTTTTATCGCGAAAAAAAGGGTAGAACGAGTTGAAATAGGGAGATGAAAGCGGTATAACGGAATTCCACGCGGGCGAAGCCGCGGGCGGAAAGCTAGTATTATTACATTTACTCATTTAAAAAAGCTATTGTTCCATCACAAAAAATACATTCAAAATCACATGAAAAAAGATGGGACAAGAGGCTGTCTTCTATCTTGTTTTTTTCGATATCTGACAAAATATAAATTGCATCTAACGCTACAGAACAAGTTTGGTTTATATCAAAGATTTTCAAGATGCAGTTAGTATTTAAAATTGATTAATTGATTGATAAACTTTTAATAAAGTGTTAGTTAGTCTACGTTTTCAAGGAACATCAATTTAAAACCAATTATTAAAAAATGTTGCAACACTCCAAAACGTTTAACTAAATCACAATGTGACCTACTCATAATATTAAATAATTTTCGTATTCAGAATTTAATTTAAATAATAAACATTGTTATTTCCTAACCAACAAGTAGATAATCTTCATTGAAGCATGGTCCAAGGCTTCAAACGGGTAAACCGAAATAATATTTAGGTCACTGTATATATTAGCAGCATCTTCATTTTTTTTAAATCAATAAAATGTGTCATAATTTTGATAAGACACGTAATTGATTTAAATTTTATTGTTTTTGCATTGAATTAATTTTACGTCTCCTCAGATTGAGTCGAGTATTCTTAATATATATAGATACATACATAAAGAAAAAGTCGGACTCGTCTCGGAAAATTTCGAAATTTCATTAGATATATTATCCAGACAGACGGACGAACGGACGGACAGACAGACTATCTTACAAAAGGGCAGCGCAGTCTTAGCTCGGGTCCCGTTTTACCCTTTGGGTACGAAACCCCAAAAAGGTTAGATCCTTAATTTTTTTGTACCATAGTAAATAGCTGTGTGTGAAGTTCATTATATTGTACATATTTTATTTAAATATTCTTGCATATAACCGTAAAGTGAATGCAAATTTAAACGCATCTATGAACGAAGCGAAAGTGAAATTGGCTGAACAAGGCGCTTCAAGACGCCTTTTTGACTCTAGTGGTGCTACAAATTTATAGCATTTAAAAGGAAGTTTGTAAGCTTGCAATTTAACATTCCGGGTTTAGCACTCGACCAGAGCACTTGTGCTTTGCGAGAGCGCTCTACCTGCTCTACCATTGTGCTCCCA
>NC_052115.1:5943272-5944438 GCF_012273895.1 Zerene cesonia | reverse complement strand
CGTTATTATTATTGTTAGAAGTAGACGCATACTCACGACTAGAGCTTCCGATGGGTGTTTGTAAGGTACTGCAAGTGGGAAGGGCCCAGATATCGTATGGTATGGTTGAAGAATTAGCATTCGATGGACCTTGTAAGCTTGACGGTTTGTTCATATTTTCAAGCAGACTGCATATGATGTTAGACATGGCGAGTGGGTCCTCTTGGTCAGTGGAATTATGGGTGGAGCCCGACGATGAAGTCGAGGTGGCTGGCAGGCTGGCAGCCAACGACTGTGTCATATTTGCGAACGACGTCATGGTGTTCCGGCGGAAGTCAAGTCATTAGACCTGAAATGAGTGAGAGGATACTTTTAGTTATAACTACTATTTAATCTTATACATGTGGTCAAATTTGGATATTGTGTATAGTATATCTACATGAAAAAAGATAAACAGTGATGATGTAACTCAAACTTCAAAACTTTTTTATCATGAAAACTTTTACAAAAAGGTATATTCGAATTGCGTTTGTACCGAAAGAAACAACTGAGTCGAAGTAGTTACTTTACCATAGTTTAAAGATATTAACATTATAAATACAATACTTCACAATTTTACAAGGCAATAAAGAAGAAAAAAAAAACAAAAAATATGTCATACAATATAATCACTAATGTAACTATGTTATTATTAGTTAATATAGTAATCGAAATACGTAATTAATAATTATATATTTGTTGTGCTACATAAACCGTAAATAAAAACGCTTTTTTTAAACAACAAAAAAAAAACAAAAATAAACTTACAACAAACATAAACAACATTTTCTAATCACTTCACAAGTAGCACAGTGGACTAAAAATAACTGTTAACAAATGAAAAATATTAAATAAAACGCCAACGCCAGAAACGGCGTAGTCTTGCACTGGGGTTGTTTCATATGGTGCAGTTTGCGAAAAAAAATCCTATCCCAAAAACATTATGCCCTGCAGCCCTCCCTACCATGCCCTTCGTGATTCTAGGTAGCAATCACTGAAAGAGATAGCGCTACTCCCTTCGTATGCGTTAGAAAAGGACACAGTAAGCATTCCAAAATTTTCCATAATTTAGATAAAGAGGTTTGCTATGATTAGGGCTGACTCTGATTTATCTATTTATTATTGATTTTCGGTTTATCATTTAGATT